>NW_024080647.1:1283826-1472705 GCF_003009895.1 Hyaena hyaena
GGACGCTTAACCGACTAAGCCACCCAGGTGCCCCGGTTGAGTGTCTAACTCTTGATTTTAGCTCAGGTCATGATCCCAGGATTGTGGGACCAAGCCCCACGTCCAGCTCAGCACTGAGCTCTGAGCATGGAGCCTGTTAAGATTTTCTCTCTCTCTCCCTCTGCCCCTCTCCCCTTCTCTCTCTAAAATAAAAAAAAAAAAAAAAAAACACAATTGGAATTAATCATATGTTAAGGTTATATTCAATTATAAAAAACAAATCAATGTGCTATACATGCATTTTCTCACTAATCATCTGTGATGGGCCACTACTTAACCTAAACCTTGTTTCCTCCAGACTTGGATAGAATACCTCCTTCTAGATTTCCCTGACTTCTTCCTGATGAACCAAGACTTCTTCAGGATTCCAGACTTGTTCAAATGGCTCTTCTCTTTCACACAGCTCCAACCCTCAGACACACAAGAGACCATCCTGACAAGTTTGCTGGTGCTTTCTGTGGAATCCCTAAATCCTTGCCACTTTCCCTCTTGAATCATTTCTTCCTGGTTTAGCTGCGATGAGTCACCCTGAGCCAATCATGCAGACAGATGTGGAGATGTGTAGAAAAAAGCTGATGAAGAGAAATAGCAAAGGAGGGGGTGCCTGGGTGGCTCAGTCAGTTAAACATCCGACTTTGGCTTAGGGAATGATCTCACGGTTCTTGGGTTCAAGCACCATGTTGCACTCTGTGCTGACAGTTCAGAGCCTGTAGCCTGCTTCCTGTTCTCTGTCTCCCTCTCTCTCTCTGCCCCTCCCCTGCTCATGCTCATTCTCTCTCTCTCTCTCTTTCTCTCTCTCTCTCGTAAAGGGGACGGAGAGATGAAATGAATAGAGAGCAAAGACAGAGTAAGGAGGGAAAGGGAGCCATGGGCCCCCAAGATTAGGGCTCACCTTTGATTCATCATTGTTTGGGACAGACCCACAGAAGGAGAAGGGAAGAATGGTTCTAGAAGTCAGGCTGTGACCCAAGCTAAATCTCAGGGCAGCCCTAAACTGGACATTCTGGTGGCGAAGGGCCTGGGGACAGTGGCTCCACATGGGTGAGGTCGATGAGGGGTGAGGTATGGGAGAGGGGCCCCCTGCAGGGGAGGGAGCAGGCAGCAGGTAGGTGGTGGACGGTGGTCTGGCCCAACGCTGGGTGCCTCACTCAGCAGCGGCACCTCCCCTCTGCGCTGTCCTCTCTGCTCCTCCCCAGCCACTGAGCCAGGGATTCTGTAACCCAAGGGGGAGGATGGGTCCAAAATGTAATGACAGCCTCTACCCTCCAGTGGTTCAAGTGAGTCTACAGCCTCTTTGCTTCTTTATGGCCTCTCAAATAATAGTGTTGTAAGAAGAGCCATTACTCACGATCCAGAGGGGAGAGGAGGGAAATAAATCTGAGCTTTGAACCAGAAAGAAAGTACTTCGAAGGATTCTGCCTAGCCAATAATTCGCTGATGCAACTCAGGGTTCCCTGGCCTCTGTGTGCCCAGAGACAGGGAGAATGAGGCCAAGGAGTTGCCCCTTAGCCAGCTGAGTGACTTGGGTGAGTCACCTGGCTTCTAGGGACTAGTTTCCTCAGCTTTAAAACAGGACTGCTGTCTCTCTCACAGGGTTGTTGTGAGGATTAATGTCAGAGGATTAACGTTAATGTCAGAGGAAGCGCCTGGCATGTAATAAAGTGCCCACCCCCAACATTCATTTCCTCATGCGTTAGTTTACTTCCTTGTTCATACGAAGTGCTTTGAAGTCAATGTTTGTTAAGGAGTGTTAACTGGTTTTTTTTTTTTTTAATTTTTTTAATGTTTATTCAGTTTTGGGAGACAGAGAGCACATGAGCAGGGAAGGGCAGAGAGGGAGGGAGACACAGAATCTGAAGCAGGCTCCAGGCTCTGAGCTGTCAGCACAGAGCCTGACATGGGAATCAAACTCACCAAATGGTGAGATCATGACCTGAGCCCAAGTTGGCCGCTTAACCAACAGGGCCATACAGGCACCCTGTTTTGTTAACTGTTTCTTGATCGGGCACCCTGCCTCCGTTTCCTATGTAGCCTGCTTTCTGCTATTTCAAAGCCTGGTGATCATCTGATAGTATAATTCCAGTTCTTCCTGCCAAAAGCTGGCAGAACAAAATTGCCCATGAAAGATGTAAAAAGAATACAGATTCCTTAGCCCAGCCCAAGACTTGGCAAAATCGGATTCTCCGGAGGTACTTTTAAACATCCCCGGATAAGCCCAATGCCTGGCCAGGCTCTGGGGCCCCTGATTTAAGGGGTCTGTGAGTTCTCATGGATTCATGGCTCAGTTCCTTTACTAGCTTACTTAGAGAGTGGCCTTCAGTGCCTGAACCCAAGGGGGTGGCCAGTTGCAGGAATTTAGAGACCCTGGAAAGTGGGGCAGGAGCGCAGGGGAGTTAATCTGATCAGTGGTAGGGGGCAGGAAACACGATGGTCCTCAAGCATGTAGGCTTCTAACCATCTGTCTACACTTCAGGCTACTTTAGGTAGAGCTCTCCGCACAAGCAAGGGGACAAGATGGGGATTTGGAATGTCAGGGAGACGTGGTTGGGGAGCAAGAATGGGAGATGAGTGGCGTGAGCCCAGGTGAGGATGACCCCACCCCCGGCTCTGTGAAGGTAGGGACTTGTCTGTCTCTTTGGTTCCCCTCCTGGCCCAAGGAAGCCTTCGTCGTGGTGGGTGCATCAGAATCATGCACGTAAGCCTGGCTCCATCAGGACTCAGCTGTCATTCCTCCCTGTGGGCCCCAGTCTTCTTCACCTGGGTGACATCTATTCACCATGCAAGGCTCCATCCAGGAGTTGCCTACTCCAGGAAGGCTTCCCAAATGGCTGATCAAGTGTTCTCTGTGCCCCCCACACCTGGACCCCACTCGTAGTGCCGTCCTCCACACGGAAATCAAATGAAGGGTGCGGACTGTGCTTCCTTCATTCAGGTTTCAGTCCTCAGGGTCCCGCTCAGAGTAGGCGTCAGTGACTCTTTCTCTGAACTGAATTTGCCCAAGCTATCATTTCACAGGTGAGGATGTGGGTGCAGAGAGGGCAGAGGGCTCACCCCAGGTCACTCAGCCCATCTGGGAGTAGATGGGAATTAACTCTAAACATGTCAATGGGCCCCAAACAGAAAAGTGGCCTCTTATCTTGTCTCTTCCCCCTTCTTCTCCATTACCTGAGTGTGCATGGCTGGTGGAGCGAGTGGCACACACAGTAGGAATAACAAACATCCCAGCTGGGTCCAGAGAGTCTCAGGTTCTCTGGGCCTTGCTTTCTCCTTCAGTCAAGTGGGGATAACTGCTCTTGTCCTCTGGGCTCCGGGGCCCTGGGTGGAGCACAGTGAGCTGCTGGGTGTGTGTGCCAGGCACATTTTGAACATCACCATCCTGACTGTGAACCTGAGGGAACGGGCCTGCCCAGGATAGAGAACAGGCACTTCCTTCCAAGGCCCCTCCCTTCTACCAAGTAATCGCCGGGGAGTTTTCAGACCGGCACCTGCCAGAACATTGAAGCCATCCATTCCACTGAGCAACATCTGTCCAAACCAGTGGCGTGTTTGTGTTTCATTTTCAGAGGAAAGTGCTGTTACAAAACTGGGGGCAGGGAGGAACTCTGTGCATGACTTGGAAAAACAAGCAAGTTCATGGGATGTTTTGAAAAGAGAACGTTGGGGGGGGGGTGCGGTCTTTATACCATGCGCTGAGACCAGACCACACAGCCACCTTCCTGTGGGAGCACCAGGCCAAGGGTATTCCAAAGTTGGTGGCCTGTCTGCAGACGGGACCCCCAAGAGCTCAGCTCCTAGCCACACCCCAAGAAGCAGAGTGAAGACCCAGCTTGTCTTTGCAAAATGAGTGGCATCCTCCAGCTGCTCGTTGCATATTCAGTCAGCAATTATGAAGCCTAGACCATGTTCAAGGTACTTTGACCAGAACTGAAGGGGAGATTTGAAGGTGGTTGGGGGTCTCTCTCTCTCTCTCTCTCTGCTATGTAGAAGGGAATTATCTAAAGGAGTGAAGAAAAAAAAGAATGACAAGATGAGTACAAAGCTTCATGGGAATTAAGAGAGAGCTTTCAGCTGAGTTATCAAGGAGGACATCCTGGAAGAAGAGGCACTGAAAAGTGGATGGAATGGGGCAGGCTCAAGAGTTTGGATTTGGGGGACTGCACACACAGAGGCAGGAAGGAAGCTTCCAACTCTGATGAAAAATAGGCCAAGTGGCCCCATTGAGACTGGCATCTGGTTGTATGAAGGGGAGGGGCACCGACTCACAGTCAGTGGGTCAGGTTCTCATTTTCCCTTCCAGTGGGTTGAGATTGTCCTTTGCGGTCACCTTCCCTCAGTCTTCCCTCTTCTGCAACTTAGGAAAAAATGCTGTTTGGATGTAAGTGGAGGTGGACCCAGAAGTTTCCAGGAACAAAGCAGAAAGCCAAGCCTGGGAAGTCAACATCTGTGATGACGCTCGTCAGCAGGCTCTGTGCCCGAGACGATGAGGGGCGGCTGGCACTGTAACACGCACGGGCTTTGTACCCACAGCTTGCACTGCTTGTGCATGGACTTGCGCGTGACTACTTGTGCATGGAGGCTTATTCCTTAGGATTGATGAAAGGCTGTTTGGGGGGACCATTTTGTTAAAGCATCTGAACATCTTTTTTTTTTTTTTTTTTTTTACCAATTTGGTTTCAATATTCATTTATTTTTAAGAGAGAGACAGAGAGCAAGCAGGGGAGGGGCAGAGAGAGAGGGAGACACAGAATCTGAAGCAGGCTCCAGGCTCTGAGCTGTCAGCAGAGAGCCCGATGCGGGGCTCAAACTCACAGACTGCAAGATCATGACCTGAGCCAAAGTCGGATGCTCAGCTGACTGAGCAACCCAGGGGTCCCCCCACCTTTTTTTTTTTTTTTTTACATTTATTTATTTTTGAGAGAAAAACTGTGAGTGGGGGAGGGGCAGAGAGAGGCGGAGACAGAGGATCTGAAGCCAGCTCTGCACTGTCAGCACAGAGCCTGACATGGGGCTCCAACTCACCAACCGTGAGATCACGACCTGAGCCGAAGTTGGATGTTCAACCAACTGAGCCACCTCGGTGCCCCTAAGGCACCTGAACGTCATTCAATAGGAAAAGGGATGTGTCCATACAAAAATGGCTGCAAAGAAAAGTGGAACACTGTATAAAGATGTATCCTGGGGAACCAGTATAAAGATGATGCAGAACTTTATGGTCCATCTGTACCAGACCCGCCCCCAACATCTGAGGAGCCTGGGTCCAGAAAGCACATGGAGGCTCCAGTCCATGGCCCACCATCTTTTCTGCCCGCCTCCAGAGCTCTCCTGGTCATTGAGGGGCCTGGCACACGTGAACACCCCAGCCTACACACCCAGGCTCCCTGCTAGCCCCATTGGTGGTGGGATCCACCATCAGAAAAACAGATCCAGGGGCGACTGGCTGGCTCAGTCGGTTAAGCATCCAACATTCAGTCTCGGCTCAGCTTGTGATCTCACGGTTCATGAGTTCGAGCCCCGCGTGGGGTTCTGTCTCTCCCTTTCTCTGCCCTCCCCCTCCTGTGCTCGCTGGTTCTCTCTCTATATCAAAAATAATAAACTTAAAAAAAAGAAAGAAAGGAAGATCCAGGGAAGAGGCCTGTCCGGAGCTGTTTGGGCGGGAGATTTCAGAGCCCCAGTACCCAGACTGGGAGGGCATGGGCTGTGCCTTTGACCCCCTCAGACTCCTCACCCCACAGGAGGGGGCATAGTCAGAGAAGGATCAGAGCGGGAGCCAGGGCAGGGGCCCAGAGACAGGTCTAAGTGTGGCATTGATATGTACTGACATGGAAATTTGTTCAAGTATGAAACAATAAGTGAAAAAAGGCACACTACAGAATCATGTATGTAGAACATTCTGGTTTTTAATTCACTACATAAATGCCTGGAAGGTATTCTGTACCGCTGTTGCTACTGGTAGTTATCTCGAGAGGGCCAGCTGGGTGAGGAAGAAGTAGAACATGTTCTACTTGCACAGTTCTGTCTATGAACACGAGATAACAAGCATGTGTTGAAGGAGGTATTTCTTGTGACCAAGAGAAACAAAATTCCCGGACTGTTCCTGGGCAATCAGGAAGGTCGCTGTGGTCCTGATCCTGAGATGTACCACAAACTCCTGGGACACACGTGCTTTTCCACATATCCACGGGGCCTCATCTCTGGCTTCCTCAGCAATCCTTTCCACAAGCGCTCCCAATCCTGCCTGCACATCTGGGAGCTTCTAAAAGTAGATTCCCAGGCCCTGTCCCCAACTGGCTGAAATAGAATCTTCTGGAGGTGAGGCCCAGGAACCTGCAGTGGTAACCCACCAGGTGGCCCTGATGACCAGCAGGGCCTGGGACCCACCACCCTTGAAACACTAGTGGCCCAGGTATGGTCCATCCCATTTGGTAGATGAGAACACTGAGGCCCAGCACAGTTAACAGCCTTGTCTCAGGTCTTGACCCCTCTAATAGAGCTTGTTTTGCTCTCCCAGCTGGATTAAAAGGTGTCCAAAGAGGGCCTGTAGTCAGTGGCCCCAAATTGCAGGCTATGGGATTAGGGTCATCCCACTGAGCCAGCTACTGGCTACTTCATCCGACCACTGTATTGGGGGAGCTACTCTGTGCCAGGCCCTCTTGTGGGTGCTGGCGTGTCTAGAGATGCAAACCTGACCAATGTGGTCCTCACCCCCTTGCAGCTCCCATTCTACTGGGAGGTAAGAATGATGACCGGGAAGAAAAGAAGGCATCTTCAGGGAGGGGGAAATGCTATGAGAAGCTAAGGCAGGGTAGTGAGACAGGAGTGGTGGTCAGGAAAGGCCCCTTGGGGGTGGTGACATTGGAGCTGAGCCCTAACTGACAGACCCAGCTGCGCAGCATTCAGGGCCGTCCTGGGAAAAGTGGGGACGGGCAGGTGAGTGGCAGTGAGCTGATATAGAGCATTGGCAGGAACAGTGAAGAGGGTGGGTTTTGCTGGAATGGATCTGGGGCTGTGAGCCCAGTTAGGATTACAGGTCACCCTATGTATCGTGGTGTTTCTCAAACTTGAGCATGCATCAGTATCCCCTGGAAGGTGTGTTAATACGTGGATGCTGGGGCCCACTCTAGTGTCTGATCCCATAGGTCTGGGGTGAGGCCCAAGATGCTGCGTTTCTAACCAGCTCCCGGGGACGCTGGTGGTGCTGGTCTGGGAACCGCCTGCAGAACTACTGGCCTGTTAGCCTGCCTGCCTCCTCTGGTAGGCTTCTCTGGAGACCTCCTGAAAGCAGGATGACCTCACATTCACCAAGGTGGCCCCAGTGCTCAGTGCACTAGCAGGAGCTCAGGAAATGCTCATGATTCAGGGAATGAATGAGGGCGGGGATCAGCAGCAATACCAGATAATATGTGTAAAACCCTTAGAACATACAAGTACTATGTAAATGTATTAGGGTTCTCCAGAGAAGCAAAACCAATAGGACATGCATGTATATGTGTGTATACATATAGACACACACACATATATATACATATACATGCATATACGTATATACATATGTATGTATGTATGCATATATACATGTGTGCATATACGTATATACATATACATATGTATACATACACATATACATACACATGCATATACGTATATACATATACATATGTATACATACACACAAATATATACACATGCATATACGTATATACACATGTATGCAATATACATATATACATGCATGCATATACGTATATACATATACATATGTATACATATATACACATATATACACATATACATGCATGCATATACATATACACACACATATATACACATATGCATATGTGCATACATAAGCACATGTATACACACACATATATGCATACATATATACACATATGCACACATATACATATATACATGGACACACATATACATGCATGCATATACATGTACACACATACACGCATGCATATGCATATATACATACATGTATACAGTGTACACATATGCACGTGCATATACATATATACGTGTATACATATATACACAAGTATATGTGCATGTACATATATGTATAGTACACAAATATGCATATATATACATACATGCATGCATATACATACATATACATATATATATACATATGTGGAGAGAGATTTATTGTAAGGAGTTGGTTCACATGGTTATGGAGCCTGGCAAGTTCCATGGTCTGCAGGGTACATCAGCAAACTGAAGACTCAGAGGTGCTGACATTGTAGCTCCAGTCTGAAGGCCAGCTGGCTGCAGACCTAGGAGAGCTGATGTTTCAATTAGAGTCCAGAAGTAAGAAAAAGCCCACGTCCCAGTTCTAGGGCAGTCAGGAAGGATTCTTTGTTACTCGGGCTAGGCCTGCCCTTTCCTTGTATGTGGGCCTTCAGCTGCTTTAGCGAGGCCTGCCCATTAGGGAAGACAATCTACTCAGTCTTCAGGTTTAAATGTTCATCTCTTTTCCAAACACCCCCACAGATATACCTGGAATAACATTTATACTATCTGGACACCCTGTAGCTCAGTCAAGTTGACACATAAAATTAATCATCACAGTATATGTGTTTGTTTTTAATACACACCTCTGATGAGGGTTGTTCCAAGGCAGGGAGAGTAAGGGATGTGCTAGCCAACAGAGAGGGCTTCATTTTCCTGGCCGCTAGGAGGCCAGGCCGTGCCAGGCATCCGAGCCACAGGGAACCACGAGCCCCTCCAACCAAACCAGGAAGACATGCAGGTGCCAGCACCTCCCCTCCAGCAGGTCCCAGGTGGGCTCTCCCTCCCCCACCAGCCCCCAGCCAGTGAAGCCCCAGGGCCCCCACCCCCTGCCCTCAGCCCTTCCCCAGCACCATCTTGAACACATTAGCCACCATATTCACGCTGGCTGGAGAGGATTACATTTTCCATGCAGAGCGAGGGAGAGGAGAAACCTCACTAAAGGAATAGTCTCTCCTTTGTTCCCTCGAGCTCTCTGCCCCTCAAGTGGACCCCCCTCCTTGATGCCCCTATCTGATTTCAGGAAAGGAAAATGAAGCCAGGAAAGAAATGGAACAAAGGGCCTGCTTGGGTTTGAGTGGAGGAGGGGGGCCAGGAGAGAGGAACAGGTGAGGGAGGGAGTTAGATGGGTGGGAGAGGGAGAGAGGAAGCCCCTGGGGGACAGGCCCAGCTGGCTGCAGGACGGCAGCCCCGCTCCATGCTGGGCCTTCTGAACCGGCCCCTCTCTCACAATGGTGGAGTCCCAGTGTCTCTCCATAGGCTTGTCACATCACCTTCTGAGCCTCAGATATTAACTGCTCTTCCAGACTCAAAGCTGTCGTGGTGGTCAAAATCAAGTGCAACTTAATCGCATCAAAAGGGACTCATTGGGGGCACTTGGGTGGCTCAGTCAGTTGAGCGTCCAACTTCAGTTCAGGTCATGATCTTGCAGATCGTGAGTTCGAGCCCCACATCGGGCTCTGTGCTGTGTCTCCCTCTTTCTCGGCTCCTCCCGCACTCATGCTCTGTGTGTCTCTCTCTCTTTCTCAAAAAATGAATAAACATTTTAAAAATGTTTTTCAAAAAGGGCCTCATCAAAATGAAAAAAAAATCAGTCATGATAGGATTTCCTAGGACTCAAGGGCAAGGTCTTGTAGAGAGGAGCAAAGAGGCGGCCCAGGAAGGGGTTGAAACCCACATCTTGCCTTTCCTCAGCAGTCTGTGCTGGCCTCTGGGCTCAGGACCCCCTCCAAGGGCAGGGCCAGCAGTTGGAAGTTTCCTCCTTTCTTCCCCAAGCATCTGATGGTCCGTTTGTGCCCATGGCCTCTGCTTACCCCATCTGCTGCTAGGGAGCTAAGCTGTTCACATCTGCCTTCCTAGAGCCCTGCCCCCTGCCCCCATGCTTTCCACACTGACCCCTGTGCTTTGGGGGACCATCACCCTGAGAATCAGGATGCCACACACCAGTCTGGCACTGCCACTGTCTGCTCTGAGGCCTCAGATATAGCCTTTCCCTGCTCTGGCTTCTAGTGACTCACTGGTCCATCATGAGACTGACCCAAGGAGCCTCCCGGTTTCATCCCAGCTCTGACTGCCAGCTAGGCCTGTTACCAGGCAACCAGAAGCACCTGGAGTGCAGAGCTCCCTGTCCAAGTAGCTGTTGTAAGTGCGATACTCATAGAACAAAAGGATTTCTGTTCCCACAAGGCTGGGCCAGGGGACAGTTTTATACATTCAGTTAAACAACCAGAGAGAAACAATATACCTGGTGTCTGAGGGCCCACCCACCATGCACGACAAAGTAAGTATATGCCCCAGATGGAGCATGAGCTGAGGGAGATGAATCTGCTCCTCTCTCATTGGTCTTGCATGTCAGGTTCCTCTTATAGCATGGTAATATATGGAATTTCTAGGGGTAGTTTTAACTGTGTGGGATTTTTTGGCCTTACACATCTAACTAGTTAGATGTCTGTGGTTATAAATACCTGAAACCTCAACCCAAACGGCTTATACAGGTAAAAAGTGGGTACTGCTTACATATCTGAAAAGCCCAGCAGCAGTTCTAGCTTCAGGTAGAGTTTGATCCAGGGTTGCACAGTATCATTAGGACTTGGGCTCTTTCTCTTGTTGCATCTCTCAGCCCTCCCCTTCTCCATGCATCAGCTCATACCTCCCATTGCCACAAGGTGACTTTCAGTAATTTGAGGGCTTAGATCTATGTACTATGGCATCCTAAGGAAAGGAACCCTTTGGTCCAAAAGGAAGTCCTAAAATTCACTCTGATTGGGGTGACCCTGACTCAATCACTACATCCAGAGGCTAAAACGGGCCTAGCCTGAGGTAAGTGCTCAGTCCCTAGAATTGGGAGCAGGACCAGGTTCCCTCGCTCCCCAAACAAAAGTGCAGACTGTGAGAAAAGAGACATGGGAACCAGCGAAGGAAGGAACATTGACTCTAAGTGGAAGCCGGGTCACTCCTTTGAACCCCCATGCACAGACAATACTCGGCTTCTCAGTAACCTATTTTCCAGGCAGTGAACCTGGGATTCCTCTTAGGTCTGAGGCAAAGCCGGAAGCCCCCAGAGCTGTTCCTGCTGCCACAGACTGTCAGCCAGAAGGTCAGATCTGGCAATAGGTACCTCTTTACTGAGGGCCTTCCAGACCACCTGATGCTCGTGGAGCAAGGCGGAGGAGAACATTGCAGCCCTCAAGGAATTATGACACTAAAACGCTGAGCACAGCAGGCAGCAGGGATTACATGCTAGGTCATGTGGGAGAGCCTGGAGGGTAATCAGGGAGGGCTTCTTGGAGTAGGTGAGAATTTTGCCGAATCTTAAAGGGATGGTCTCCAGGGAGGGATGTGCATACCATGGGGCATGTGCAGGACAGTATACTGGCACAGAGAAAGAAAACAATCCAAGTTCTATTTAAGTTTATATTTTATTTAAAAAAAACCATGAGATTACTAATATTTCATATACAGACTGATGGTTTCACACTGGCATAATTTACATATAAATTTACACACATTGGAGGTATGTGTTACCTTTTTTCTTATAGGAGTGTACGTTTTACTTGTTTATTTTTTAAAGTGTATTTATTTTAGACAGAGAACAGGGGAGGGGCAGGAGAGAGGGAGAGAGAGAATCACAATCCCCATGCCGTTGGCACAGAGCCCCATGCAGGTCTCGATCTCACAAACTGTGAGATCACGACCTGAGCCGAAATCAAGAGTCAATCGCTTAACCAACTGAGCCACCCAGGCATCCCAGGAGTGTGCATTTTAAAGGTTCAGAAACTAAACTTGCCTTGAAGGATGAAGCCAAGGGTAACAGAGGTCAGGATGAGTTTCCATGGGAGCCTGTGGGAGAGCCAAGGCCCCTCCTCTTAGCCCGTGGCCTGCTGGGAGCCAAGGAGCCGTGCACTCAGTGGGGCCACACCTTTCTTCTTCAGGTGGCCATCTCCCTGGGGAGCCTCCTCCCTTGACAAGGCCCTGCTTCTATAGAGGACAGCTTCGGGTGGGGGTGAGGGTGGTCCACAGGGCTGTGGCTGATGCCTGCCACCAATTCTCCCATCCACAGCAGCCCTGAAGAATGCCGGGTGCCCACAGCCAGTGAGTCACAGCACATGGCCCGTGGAAAGGGCCCAATGCTCACTATGACCTTTGGGGTTTGCTTTGCTGTCTGGTGCCCACACCGGAGAGATTGGTGTCCTGCCCCCAGAGGCACGACAGGCCCTGAGGCTGCAGATGGCTATATAAGGCTGAGGCCACAGGGGATGGTCAGGGCTGCCAGACCCCAGCAGCAATTTGTCTAGTCTCACTGGTGACGCAAACATTTTTCCCTGGGCTCGGGCAGTAACCCCCTGGCAGTGAGATTGAATCATATCCTCAAAACCTCAAGCCCGACGGCTGTACGTAATGCCAAGACTTAAGGGTGGTGAAGAGAGCTGACCGAGGCCCTCACTTCATGGCGATGAAATATTTGGGGCAACACAGAGAAAGCTGTCCCAGGAGAACTGGGGGGGCTGGGTCAGTCCCTCCTGGGGCTTCAGCTTCTGCATCTGTCATATGGGGACAGGACGTGGGGCCCTGCTACCTCGCGAAATGCCGGGTTCCCCCAAGGAGATCAGGTCTGGAGAATGGAGATGGGGTATAGAGGCTTGCCTTTGTTCTTTGAGAAGAACAGAACCCAGTCTGGAGATAAGTCTGGGGTCACGATGACTTGATGGATTTAATTGCCAGCTTGTTCCCCGCGGGACATTGTCAGGACACGTGACTCCATCTTTCTGCAGAGTTTACTTAGATGCGTCCCCACTGTCTCTCAGTGACTTTAAACATCTATGACTTCCCACAGTGACAGTACAGGGGTGGCCAACCCCACTTCATGGCCAAGAAAACTAAGATCTGGAAAGTTCAGTGACTTCTCAAGGCCACACAGAAAGCTGGGGGCCAAACCAGGATGAAACCCTGACTCCTACCATCTCAGTCCAAAGGTCTGTCTTCCTCCCAAAGGCCCTACCAAGCAGTCCATGGAGGCCTTAACGTTCCACTCTGTAAAATGGGCAGAGTTGTGAGAAGTCCACCTTGTCAGGCTGCTGGGGTGTTTTCTAGAATACACATGGAGATGGCTTTTCTAGCAGACGGCCGTGGTTTGACCGACAACCAGCTGTACCTGGTTTTCCCAGAAGCGCCCTACAAGGTGTTGCCCAGAGGCACTCTTTCCAGAAAGCACTCCCCATCAGGTGGTGGTGAGTGCATTCCTCTGGAAGTGCACTTGGTCATATATCAGGTTGACCTTGAAAACTAGAGCAGCTAGAAGAGCAAGCCCTGAGCCCAAGCACCACTTATTGATAGCTCCCTCCCTCCGTCTCTGGCTGTGCCTCCCTCCCCCACTCTCTCTTTGTCTCTCTCTCTCTCTGTCTCTCCCCTCTATCTCTCTGTCTCTCTCTCCGCTGCCTTGCTGGAAAGAATGGAGCAGCCTTGACCACACAATCACTCACAGAATTAAGTAGCTAAAATTCACGTCGTCTAGACAAACAGATTTTATGGGTCCAATTAATTCCTGCTGGTCAAAAATAGGCATGCTTAATAAGCAGATATATTTAGAATCTGTCATTATCTGGTTCCCATGGGAGAAACCTCAGCTCTTATTTCATAAACTCTAATTTCAAACAGAGCTCTGTTAACCCCCACTTCAGACCTCGTTCTCTTTCCCAGTCTCAGCGAGAAGTGGGCAGGAGCGGGGCCAGGGAGTGGGGGCTAATCTGACCACCGGAAGCCTCTGGAGTCCTAGGGAGCCTGAACCTCCAGGCTTGGGACTCTCCGCCATAAGTCAGAAGACACGATTGCTTCTTTGGGCACTGTTGCCGGGGGTGCGGAGCTGCTGGGACAGCAGGGGTCCAGAACCATCCCCTTGTGCCAGGGTCTCACCTGCCCCTGGGCCCCAAGCTCCACAGATGTTTACTGCCTGTGCCTCGGGGTCGGGGATACCTCTAGGGCTGCATGTGAGTTGTGGCACTTGAGCTTTCCCTGCGAGGGCTTCGTTCTTGAGCCACTATTAGCACTCAGGCCCGAGCAGAGGAGGCTGCTGCTGGCTGAGAACAGGACTGAAGGCCTAGAAGGTTCCGGATGCACCAGAGGTGGGCAGGCGGTGCCAGCAGGGTGAACAGGTGGAAGGAAGCTGTGCCTGCTTTCAGGGCTGCATCTTACATCTGCGCTGGGGGTCTGGCTGCCTCCCTGGGCCACCTTGGGCCGCCCTCGATGTTGCCACTCTCTGGTGAGCTGGACATGAGGCACAGAGGAGGTTTGGGGGAGCTGTAAGGATAGGGCCTGGGGACTGTCCAGGCTGAGGGGCTCTCCCTGGCCTCAGGGGAGGTGGCACTGCTGGGGCTTGCCCAGGTCAGGAAGGAATGGTCGCTATTCTCTTGAAATGTATGTGCGTGTAAGCAAGGTGTATTGCTTTTCCAGTGGGTGGTTAACAAATCTGCACAAAGTGGAAGGTTTATGTGGCCAGAAACCCTTCTCTCACTGTTCTGGAGGCCAAACTTCCAAAATCAAGGTGCGGGCAGGGCTGTGCTCCCTCGGAAAGATCTAGGAGAGACTCCTTCCTTGCCTCTGATAGCTTCCAGTTGGCCCAGGTGGTCCTTGGCCTGTGGCTTCATCCCTCCTAGGCCTGCCTCCATCTGCATATGGCTTTCTCTCTTCTCTCTGGGTCTCTCCTCTGTCTCTCCTCTGAGGACACCTGTTACTGGACTTAGTGCCCCCTGGTTAATCCAGGATAACCTCATTTTGTGTCTTTATTTCTTTATTTTGAGAGAGAGACAGAGAGTGAGAGGGAGAGGTTCAGAAAGAGAGGGAGACACAGAATCCAAAACAGGCTCCAGACTCTGAGCTGTCAGCACAGAGCCCGATGCGCAGCTCAAACCCACAGACTGTGAGATCATGACCTGAGCCCAAGTCGGATGCATAACCGACTGAGCCACCCAGGTGCCCCTAGGATAACCTCATTTTGAGATCTCTAATTACAACTGCCAAGGGGCACCTAGGTGGTTCAGTTGATAAGTATTCAACTTCAGCTCAGGTCATGATCTCACAGTTGTGAGTTTGAGCCCCACGTTGGGCTCTGTGCTGACAGCTCAGAGCCTGGAGCCTGCTTCAGATTCTGTGTCTCCCTCTCTCTCAGCCCCTCCCTTGCTTGTGTCCTCTGTCTCTGTCTCTCTCTCTCTCCCCCTCTCTCTCAAAAACAAACAAGCATTAAAACAAAATAAAACTTAAAAAACAAACAAATGGCCGAGACCCTCTTTCCAATAAGGTCACAAAGGCATAGGCTCAAGGCAGAGGCCCCAGCTGCCAGGTGGCTGCCCCTGGCTACCCTTTAGCCTCACTGGTTGCCTTGCCCACCCTGAGAAAAACTTTAGTGGCACGGGCAGCCATGAATGACCCCTGTGCACCATGCCCCAGCCCCTGGGTCACCAACTGAAAGACTGTCATATAGAGTAAGGAACGTGTCGCTACCTGTGGAGGGTAGTCTTGACACATGATCAAGACTCCTTGGCTCCAAAATCATCATTCCTCTGCCTTGTGACCACCATTACCACCCTCCCAACTCTTTGGCAAACTCCTAATCATCCATTAAGATCCAGCCCAAGCACACCTCCTCCATTATGTCTGCCCTGACTTCTTCTCCCAAGGACTACCTCCATCTCATTTGTAACAGGGCCCATGTGGTCTTCATCTCTGTATCTCTAGATCCTGGCAAGGATCATGGACCCCATGACTTCATTGCCCTCCGGGTCCCATCCTTTGCCAGGAAGGAGCACTTCCTCCAGGGCCAGTCTTTATTTGTCTTCTTTTCCTTCCCAGGCTGGTAGTGGGCGCTCCATTGGAAACCAATGGCCACCAGAAGACAGGAGACGTGTACAAGTGTCCGGTGACCCACGGGAACTGCACCAAGCTCAACCTGGGTAACGTGGGCCACTGATCTCTCCACAGTGAGGTCAACCATCGCCTGGGGCGGGACAGTCTTTAAAGCACATCCATGCTCGCAGTCACACAGCTACTGCTCCCATTTTACAGATGAGCAAGCCAAGGCCAGAGAGAGGAATCAATGTTCCAAAGGTCATACAGCTTTTCAGGGGCCGGCTAGGATTCAAACTCGGGCCCCCCATGTTCCGGACCATTTCTCTTTCTGACTCATCCACAGCCACTCACGACGAGGTTTCCACTCTTAGCTGGGGAAAAACATTTCCTGTCTTCTTTCGATTTTGCAACAAGAATAGCCAGTATTCATATATCTTTTATAATCTTCACCATGTGCCAGCCACTATTTTTAGTGCCGTTAGGAGTTTTGACTCACTTAATCCCCTCCACAACCATAATCAATGGCTGACCTGCCCAGGGTCACCTAGCTAATAAGTAGTGAGGCCACATATCCAATCCAGATAGTCCTCATTAAGCAACACTGCCTTTCTGAAACGAAGGCTTGGTCCTCACCAAAGAGCCTTGGTACGATCTATGTGTGTGAGTGTGTACACATGCATCCATTAAAACACACACTGATCTCGTAAAGCACTTCCACTTGGTCCTCAACACTGGACAGTGGCTGGGCCATCACATTGCTTTCAGAAGGGAGCACACATTCCACTTGGGGTGAGAAGCTGCAACTCCAGCCCTCCCATAAAGGGCTAGCCTTTCCCAGGGCCAGGCCCCTTGGCCTCCCTGACTTCTAGGGAGGCGGTCTCTGCCCTACACAGCAGGGTGGGTGCTCCCTGGGGAGGGGAAGGGAGGCAGCATGGGCCTGGTGGGGGAGACAGCAGAGCTTCAAGAGATAAGCAGATGGATGAGAAGGTCTACATCAGAGAGAAAGCCCCAGAACCCAGATTCCCCAGGGTGGCCAGCTGTCCTGTCAGACATACTGGAAGCTCCCACCATCCACATCTGCGTCAGCGCTGTGGGTGGGAAGTTCAAACCCCAGCACAGCCGGGGCGCAGACTTCAGTGAGGAAACAGGCTCAGGGAGGCAGGAGCCTGGCTGCTGGCTCACGGAAACCAGTCATCAGCACCCTGAAGGCACAGCCTCCCAAACAAGCCGGTTCCTTCTTCCACGTGTACGGTTTCTTGGCTACACGTCCACAGGGAGTGCACGTCCTCTCTCTGAGCCTCTGTTTGCTCACATGCAAGGGGAGGAAGGTGGACCCGATGGCCCTAGGATCCATTCCAGGTCTAACATGTCCCCAACGTTTTCTGAGCACCTCGTATGTGCCAAGCACCTTGCTAGTTTATGGGGACACAGCAGGGAAATGAGAAGCAAGAGCTTTGCTGGGAGGGAACAATAAGCAAGCAGACAAACTGGAAAGCAGTAATGACAGATCGGGGTATGCTATAGGTAGGGATGAACGCTGTGTGATAACCCAGGGCTCTGTGAAAAGAGAGGCTGGGTGGGGAGGAGGTGGGAAGCGGGTTCTAACTTAGCAAGGTGAGGGGAAGCCTCTTTAAACAGTAACATTTGAGCAAAGGTCTGATGGCGAGGAGTCAGGTGGAGCCAGAGCATTCCAGGCAGCAGGAAGAGCCAGTGCAAAGGCCCTGGGGTGGGGATGAGCTTACTCTGTTGAAGGACAGAAAGAATGGCCAAGTATCTGGGGCAGAGGGAGGGAGGAGGAGGATGGGAGGGACGTGCACTGGGCTCAGGGCTGGGGCCACCCAAAGGAGCTCCTGGTCCAGGTGGGGACACAGAACACAGAACCCATCAACCCATCGTTTAGTTTTCTCTCCTGCTGTGGCTTCCAGTGTGGGTCCTATTTCCCTCAAAAGGAGGAGGAGCCCCTGCGGGCAGTGAGGGCCATGAAGCCAACAGACCCTGGAAAACATTCCTGAACTGGGGCCTAAGCTGGGAGGTGGTAGGCAGCAAAGTGAGTCAGGGCGGAGGAAACATAGCCACCATGAAGCCCTGCATTTGAGGAGTGTTCCTTTCCCTCTCACTGAGGAGAACATGGACAGCAGGAGGGCCATCTGTCAGCTTTCCCCACAGTGGAAAACGCTAGGCTGGGAAACCTGAGTCCTGGGTTTTCCTATGGCCTTTCCAGGCCATGAGCCTCACCAAGCCAGGAATGTTCTTTCTTGTCTCTCCAGGGAAGGCTAAGCGGGTGGCAGACATTCACAACTCAGTATGAAAAAGCCGGCTGCTGGCACTTTTCTTCCCGACACCTGGATGAAGTCAGGGTTTTTTTGTTTGTTTGTTTGTTTAATGTTTTATTTATTTCTGAGAGAGAGAGACAGCGTGAGCAGGGGAGAGTCAGAGAGAGAGGGAGGCACAGAATCTGAAGCAGGCTCCAGGCTCTGAGCTAGCTGTCAGCACAGAGACTGACTCGGGGCTCAAACCCACAAAACATGAGATCATGACCTGAGCCAGAGTCGGACGCTTAACCGACTGAGCCACCCAGGTGCCCCTAAAGTCGGGGTTTTAATGAAGGGCAGAGGCTCTCAGGCAGCCGAGGCAATTCTGGAAGGCAGGTTCTGTGTGAGGTGGGGCTTGTGCCCCAGGGTCCTCAGACAGTCCCAGTGAGAAAGACACTACTCTGTCCTGTCCACAGAGGGGCAGCCCGAACCCCATACACAGCGAAAGCAGGACTTTAGCCCAAATCTTTTTAACACAAGTGTCTTCCTTACTAAGCTCCCCTGTGTCTGGGAGGCTCCGTCACTGAGACCAGGAGGAAGGAGACAGAGCATGGGGTGGGGAGGGGAGAGCATGCCTCTGACACAAATGCAGGGCAGAACTCCCCAAGCCGCTGAGGGGCAGAAGTTGCCCAGGGCTTCGAGCTCCCTCTTCGGATTTCTCACCACCACCCACAGCCATCACAGCCCTGCCGAGAGACGGGACAGCTCAATATATAACGGGGCACAGCCTGGCTTCAAGACCCCGCTCTTCTCACTGACCAGCAAGTGACCTTCTAGAAGTCTCCGACCCTCTCTGCCTCTCCATTTCCTCATCTGTTAGTGGAAATGTTGACGTCAGGGTGTCCCAGGACCAAGAGGCAGTCCTGATAGGGCCCAGTGTGGATGGTACTTTGTAAATGATAGGCATTAGGAAAACACAGGGTCGTTACTATTCTTTTCTCTCTGGCTTCTATGGACAGACAGAACAAAATAATCTTGGCTCTTAAAACAGCCAAGAGGGGCTGGACTTCAAAAGGAGCCTCAGTACAAACTGAGGGAACCCGAAGAGAAAAAACAACAGACATAACTACCCCAGCCCCCGGCCCCCAGGCCCCAGCCCTGCTTGCTGGGCCCCCAGACCCTGCTGGCCTGTGCCCTCTTCACACTTCCAGCCACCCATGAAGCGAATCTAGCAAACCGTTCTCCGTGGAGGCCACCAAGTCCTTGGAGGTCAGCAGGGAAGACATCTAGCTGCTCCTCACAGTACATGAAGATTGACACTCTGGGTTTCATGATATGCCCGGCTCGCTTTCCCCTAAACTCTACCCCCCGCCACGTGCCCATACACGTGCACACACACACATCCACTTATGCCCCAGCACACTTATGGGGGATTCACCTTGCTCCCTTCCCTTCAGTGGCCTGGGAAATTCTTTAGTAAAACCTTAACAGGATTTTGTTGAGTGGTTCGATTCTGTCACAACCCTCTCCTGACACTCAGTTAGCTAATGATCCTGCCTAATGAGCTCTCTTGGTGGCCGGCCACGGAATGACATTCTGGCGAGACTCCACGCACCTGTAGAGGGCTCTTGCTACCCGCGAGATAGCGAGGGGGCTATCCTGTGTCAGTTTACCCGGTGAGCAGAGAGGCAGGGTCCCAGGTAGGATGCGGACCACTCAGTGTGGGGAGCAGGCTGGCTTGGAGGCAGATGGGGAGGGGACACGGATGCAGAGAGGAAGCCAGCCTAAGTCAAGTGCTCTGGGAAGGGCACGTGGGGGATGCTAGCAATCAGTCAGATGTCTGGAGGAGGACAGACACTGGTCGAGGCAACGGAAAGTTCTGCCCTGTGCTTACTCTGTGACTGCGAGCCGTTTGCTTGGCCTCTCTGAGACTCCGTTTCCTCATCTCTCAGGGAATTGTGAGGAGTAAGACCGTGTCCAGGCAGGCCTGTGAAAGGCTGTAAGGATGTGCAGGCGAACGAGGAGTCCAGAGGGGAGGGGGAGTGGGGGAGGACTCTGCCTGCCCCTGACCCTGCCACAAACACGTCTGGTGGCTGACGGCAGCAGCGGGCTCTGGGACCAGGGTGGGGATGGAGCTGCGGGCTAAGCTTCTCCCTCCCACCCCAGGAAGGGTCACTCTGTCCAACGTGTCTGAGCGGAAGGACAACATGCGCCTCGGCCTGAGCCTGGCCACCAACCCCAAGGACAACAGCTTCCTGGTAAGAGCCACCCCCTCTACCCTCTCTGCAAGCCCCAGCCCCTCCTGCCCCCACAGACAGGTTGGGGCCAGGAGAGGCAGGGGGTGAGTTCATGGATCCTTACACACACGCATGCGTGCTCCGTGCACCAGGCTGCCCATCCACACACTCAGGGAACAGCACCCCCACTGCGTCCCACTTGTGCCCTTCTGCCGGCTGGGCCCTCCACTTCTGCAGGGGACGATCCCAGCAGGACACGCATTGAGCTCTTTTGTGTGCAAACCCTTGGGGATGGGGGGCAGACAGCCTGACAGGAACAGGAATCAGTAAAGGCAGCCAGCAGTGTGGGGGGGGGGGCCTCTCCCTCCTGGAGAGCCAGGTTTCTGAGGCAGAGCCTAGAACCGTGCTCCAGGTTCGATCGGAGAAACAGGATACAGCACACACCCTAAGAAGACTCTGAAGGGAAGCCACAAATGAGAAAACACATTTACTGCAACCAAGGGGAGAGAGAGGGATGGGCCACCAGCACTGGGCAGGGTTACATGGGAAGGCTTTCTGGAGGAGGTGTTCGATTTGCTTTTAAAGATAAGACAATGGGGGCGCCAGTCTGGCTCAGTCGGTTGAGTGTCTGACTACAGCTCAGGTCATGATCCCACAGTTCATGATGAGTTCAAGCCCCACATCGGGCTCTGTGCTGACAGCTCAGAGCCTGGAGCCTGCTTTGGATTCTGTGTGTGTGTCTCTCTCTCTGCCCCTCCCTTGCTCGCACTCTGTCTCTCTCTCTCTCTCTCTCAAAATGAATAAAAGTTTAAAAAATAGATGAATAAAATAAAGAAGAGACAATGGGTCTGAGCAAGGAAGAAAGCAGAAGGTGTACATGCACTGAAGTGGTGCATGTTACTTATAAAAAGTAAATTTTTATTCATTTAAAAATCTTTGAGCACTTACGATGCACATCCATCATCCATCCACCATCATCCCCGAGGACAGGCACTGGGGAGTCAGCAGTCAACGGAGCTCCTGTCCTCCTGGGGCTTAAATGCTGGGCAGGGGAGAGCTGATGGGCCAGGGAGTAGTGTAAACGTGATGCTGGGGCGAAACGGCTGCTCTCAGGGGAGTGCACGTGCACTGTGCACATAGTCCCCAAGTGTGGGTGGCATCATGGCGGGCACTGCCTGCTCCCTGCCACCACGAGTTGGGCAATGCCGGGGATTCAAAATAGGATCCTACTGGGACTGATAGTTCTAGAAACGGCCGCAGGAGAGGATTTCGGAGAAGAATGTACTCAGAGAGCCCAATAAAATGGGTCACTCATTTTTAGATAGAAGGGCTTGTGTCACTCTTTGTTCTCATCCAACAGCACATTTCTGGGGACAGATGGGACGTCCGGGGTGTGGAGCACCAGATACCAGGACAACGAGGTGGCTGGGATGCTCAGGGGCTTGAGGAGAGCATAGTAGCCCTGCCAGGGAAAGTTCCGAGGTGCCTCGGTGTGTGGCCGGCCCGCAGCCTTTCACCATCCCAGCCAAGGGCAAACAGGACCCTGGGTCCTGTCCACACACAAGCCTGTCGGGGGCTTTGTTGCTCCTCCCTCTTCCTTCGGTGGCTCCTTGTCATGCTCCTAGCAAGTTTATTTCACCGACTTCACAAGGTGGGATGGAAGCCTGAGAAGGCTGGTGTGATACAACCTCTGGGGCTTCTGTGGGTTGGTTAAGTCCCTGGTTGATAAATAGAAACCTTTCATAAAATGTTTATTTATTTATTTTGAGAGAAAACGAGAGTGTGAGGGGGAGGAGCAGAGAGAGAGAGGGAGAGAGAGAATCCCAAGCAGATTCCACACCGTCAGCACAAAGCCCGACGTGGGGCTCAATCTCACAAACCATGAGATCATGACCTGAGCCAAAATCAAGAGTTGGATGCTTAACTGACTGAGCCACCCAACCGCCCCATAAATAGCAACTTTTGTTCACTCATTCGCTCAGTTATTCATCCATTCATCCTTCACTCATCAGTCCACCCCCCAACCAATTGTTTATCTCTCCATTCATCTATTTATCTGTCCATTCATCTTTCCTTCCATCCATCTCTTCCTACACCCATCCATTATCCATCCACCCAACCATCCATCCATCACCCATTATCAATCATCCATCCATCATCCATCGATCCATTATCCATCATTTGTCCATCCATTTGTCCATTCATTATTTAACTACCTATTCATCCATCCATCATCCATCTCTCCAATATCCATTATCCATGCACCCACCCATCCTTCCATCCATCATCTATCTACCCCTCCATCCATCTATCCATCATCCAACCATTATCCATCATTTATCCACCCACGTCTCCATCCATCATTTATCTACTTATCCATCTAGCCATCACCTATCCATCTACCCATCCATCCATCATCCATCCATCCACCCATCCACCCATCCATCAATCATCTTTCCACCCACCCTTCCATCCATCCATTACCTATCCATCTGTCTATCCATCTGTCCATCATTCATCTACCTACCATCCATAATCTATCCACCTATTCCTCCATCCATCATCCATCCACCCATCCATCTATCACTCTAGCCATCACCCACCATCCTATTCTTTATTCTTCCCCTACTTCCAGAAATAATTAACTGCAGCTTCAACAAAGGACATGGATAAAACAAAACTTTTAAAATCTGAGTAAAAACAGAGAGTTAATTAAAGAAAGAGATTAGAAGCAGAATAATTATTTTTCCAAACCGAAGGAAATTACAGCACAAAAGTTAGTCCTGGGTTTCTTGGCACAAGTACAAAAATGGAGACATGGAGCTGGGCTTTCGTTTTTAATGACCCTGACTCTGAGGACTTCTCAGTCTTTAAATCAGGGGCTGACATCAATGTTTTGGGTAGCAAATTTCAGAAAAAAAAGCAGAAACATTCTTTTTTCTTTCCCCACTAAAAGCCATGGGCATGTTATTGGGACCTGGAAGTCTTTTCAATAAGGATGTTCAGGTGACGTCTTCAAACAGAAAGCCTCTTCTAGTGACCTTGAAGGGTCCAATCCCATGGATGATCCTGTATGGTGGGTGGGGTGGGCAGGTAAGGTAAAGCAGAGTCAGAACTCTAGATGTTGGAATAGAGAATGGGACCCTTGAAAATACAACAAAGGAGGAGTCTAAAATTAGTTTTTCTCTATTCCAGCTGAAACCAAGGGAACTAGAACACATTATGGCAAGAAAGAATTCAGTTAGACTCCAAGAAGATTCTCTAAATCCTTGGAGTGCCAATAGTTAGAGGATGCTTTGGGTCATGGAGATTGGGTTGGGGCTGGACAACCCCCCCCCCCCCCCCCCCCCCCCCCCCCCCCCCCCGGAGACCTCCTACTGACTGGGGTTCTGGACTGTACTTCACAGGCCTGCAGCCCCCTCTGGTCTCACGAGTGTGGGAGTTCCTACTACACCACAGGGATGTGTTCGAGAGTCAACTCCAACTTCAGGTTCTCCAAGACAGTGGCCCCAGCTCTCCAAAGTAAGTAGCTTTGAATCTGCAGATCAGTCTGCAGCAGCTGAGAGGCTGACAGTCACAGCAGGCTCTCAGCTATGATCACCACCACCCTGCAGCCACAGAGCAGCACCAGGACTCTATCCCCTCCCTGCCCCAGAACCTGCGGGTTACCCAGGACAGAGTGATGACTGGCAGCAAGTGAGTGGAGGTTATGAAGACAGTCTTGGCAACCAGAGAGGCTCATAGCAAACCCACTGTGAGTGGCGAAGATGTTGCTGGGCCACCATGTATATAGCAGGCAAGCTGTGGACAGCACAATTCTGGAGACATTGTTCACTTAGACTACAATGTGAATGGTGCCCTCTGATTTTATGCAGTGCCTTTGCCTGTAGGTGGAAGGCCAAGGAAAACAGAAATATCCCTGGTAACAGTCCCCTCCAACTGGTGTTCCTGGATATCAGGAAGCTCCACCCAGCTTGCCCAGAGTCTCATGGAACACAAAACCTCCCACTCACTCCCCACCTGCCAAAAAAATCTAGTGAAAAAATATTCAGACCTTGTCTCCCTCAAGCCCAAACTGCTTGGCTCCCAGCCCAACTGTTTCCTCTGGGCTGAATACCATCACCCAAGCAGCTGCTAACCGTTTTATTGAGGGTGAGGGGATTAGCACCTCTGGCTAACAAAAGCCTCCCTGCAAACAACACAGCCCAATCAGAGATGGAAGGATGATGCTTTGGGGGGGGCGGGGAAGGGTGGAGCATCAGCCAGCAGCGGGGCTGGAAAGTGGTTCCTTTAAGTGTAAGGAGGAGGTGTTGAGTCTATGCTCCCAAAGTGGACAAGGGAAAAGAAGTGCCGCGGCTGGAGAGGGGGCCCAAGGTCAGTCCCATGAGCTGTGGACAGGGAACCTCACCGCAGGCCAACATGTGACCATCATGCTCATCTGACTGCAAGATTATCAGACACAGATCCCAGATCCCAGGGCACCCCCTTGGAGGCTCTAACTCAGTAGGTCTGGGATAAGCCCCAGGGTGCATGTGTGTGTGTGTGTTCACTGGAGTGTTCAGCCCTGTTTAGGAACCACAGATCTAAAGCAAAGTTCTTCCCAGAATGCTTCAAAAGAAAAATGTGCAATTGCAAGAAAGAAATCAACAACAATAAATACATTCTAATAATAAAGATGGCTTAAAAATAAGAGAAACCTGGTTCCTACTGATAGATTAGGAATGTCCCCCAATTAGGGAATTTCTGTCTCAGTCACCGCTGTAGCCATCGGCGCCGCACAGCTGCTGGGTCCACAGGTATGGAGCTAAACCAGCCTGGAAAAGGACAAAGCAATCTAGTGCTGTCAGCCCAGGAGTATTGGGCCATCACATGCTGCATTGGCGTGCAGGTGGGGACAAGAATGTACAGACAACTCTGAAGCAGAGGCGATTCTGAGCCTCCCAAACACTTCTAAAATGCCTTCCCAAACACAGAGCCTACAACGGTCACCCAGGTTCAGAGCCAGCACCTTCTGGTCTCTGGTGGGCAGTGACTTCATCAGAGTGCACCTTCACGATACAGGAGTTACTGGAATCGTTAACACCCAAAAGACTCCTGCCATCTCGCTATAAAGTAGATTTTACAACTGTGAAAATTCTCCAGTAAAGTCAGCAGATACCCAGTATTTCCATATGATATAATATTGTGTGGCATATGTCACATCACATCAGAACAACTAATTGCAAAGTAATTCTGACTGTTCCCAAAGAGAAGTTATTTCAATTTTAAAAGCAGTTTTTTGCATTTGTTATGGTTACCGATGTTTCTTTGTCAGTGTTTATTGTTCATTTTGACTCAGTATTAATATTACAGGAATATAGAGAAAGCTTTATGCTCAGAACAGAGATAAATGCACAAATGCTTGGCCTGAGGATGTCATTGCCACACTCCCAAAGTAGTTTGCTCTAAAAAAATAGAGAAAAAAATAAAGAGGATCAGTTAAGATTCCTTGAGCACTGACTTTGTGCTCAGCTCTTTAGAAGCCTTGTCTCCTTCATTCCTCATGATGACCCTCTCCTGTCATCACGCCTGTTTTACAGCAGAGAAATGACCCTGGAGGCTAGGTGACTCGCCCAAGGGCACACAGCTGGTGCTCAGCCAAGCCACGAGTCAGACAGTCTGATGCGATATCCCACAGTCTTAGCCAGCACACCGTACCGCTCTCCTAAAAAGTGAAACTCATTCATTTAGACTAAATATGGTGAGTGCAGCCTGCCCATGAAAGTAAAATGAATGACAGGGAGCTACTGATCTGAACAGGGCAGCTGCCTTGGAAACATTAACCCAGCCAGGTCAGTCCCTGATGACGAGCAGAGGCAATCAGGCTGAATTTAAGCTTGGTTCAAACAGCCAGCACAGAGTGCTTGAGCAGAGGCAAGAATCCCTGGGCCCGTCATTCATGTTGCTGGAAACCACCCACTGGCCCACGGACAGCTCCCCAGGTAAGGAAATTATATATATATGACAGGGTCCTTCTTCTGTTGTCCTTTGGGTCCCCATCTGGAGGATCAGAGACTGAAAGCAGGTGCTGACTCACTGGGCAGCCCTGACCGTGACCCCACTCCCCAGGGTGCCAGACCTACATGGACATCGTCATTGTCCTGGATGGTTCCAACAGCATCTACCCCTGGGTGGAGGTTCAGCACTTCCTCATCAACATCCTGAAGAAGTTTTACATCGGCCCTGGGCAGATCCAGGTGAGCGTCTCTGGGACTCTCTCCTCTGAACAGGGCTCCCCAGACCATGCAAGATGCCTCCCTGGGGCATGGAGAGCATCTTTGCATGTGCTGGCAAGGTGTGAGTGCAAGGGCCCGTGCCAGGCCCTGAGCCCAGGATACCCATCTCTGCTGGGCACATCTGGGGACAGTTGGGGGGAGGCCCCACTTCACTGGTCAAACCTGTCTTCTAGGATAGATGCCACCTATTAAGAAAGACTTTAACCAGGTAACCAGGTAGAATGAGGGCAGGAAAGGTCAAGAAGAACCCTGCTGAGTGAGGCACAGGGGAGGATTAGACACGCTGATCTTGAGAGAAGACTCAGGGGGAGGTCATGGCCAACTGACATATGGGAGGTACAAGGTGGCAGATTTCAAGTCAATCTAGGAAATTATTTTGTAACAATCACAGCTATTAAAAAGGGAGTGGGCTTCCTCATGAAGTAATGACTTCCCCAAGATGGGAAGATCATCTTCAGGATAACGTGGATGAATGTATAGCATCAGAAAGGCAGCAGATAAGCTTGGGGCCCATCCGACAGGAAGGCTTTCTCCTTCTAATCCTACTGTAAGTCTCTTAAGATTTTTTGCTTACTTTGAGGCTGTGAATACTGTCTATATCTTATCAGCCTTGGGGATAAAAGAACTTCTCTTCTAAGTTTTAAGGAGACTTAGTTCCAGCATTTGATGAAAAATGCCATGGCCCTCCAGCCACATTGCTCCTAATATTTTAGGCTTCAGTTCTATGCTCCAGCAAGTAAGAATCTGTTGGACCTTTCTTTCAATCACAGCCTCCCCTCTCAAGATGCACTTCCCACCTGTCTCACCAAAAGCCGTCCATTCCCAGACCTTCCCAGAACACTTCCCAGTTTCTCTCTAGTCCTTCTCATTCCTGAACAGTCACAGACAGAGAGATGACTCTGGGGAGTGTCACCTCCAAAGGGTGAGGGGGGTCAAGATGTTCTGTCGTCCTCTCCCCTGCCCTGCAGGTTGGGGTTGTCCAGTACGGAGAAGACGTGGTACATGAATTTCACCTCAATGACTACAGGTCTGTGAAAGATGTGGTAGAAGCCGCCAGCCACATTGAGCAGAGAGGAGGAACAGAGACCCGGACAGCATTTGGCATTGAATTTGCTCGGTAAAAAAAAAAAAAAATCCTAATAAAATAGAAATAATAATAATTTACTTAAATCTCAGATTAACTGTTCTAGTTACCCATTGCTGTATAACAATCCTCTACAAAATTCCATACTTTGAGACAATAATTTATTAACCCCTCAAATTTCTGGGGGTTGGCTGGGCTCAGCTGGTCAATTCTCTCTTGGCATCTCTCCTATGGTGGTAGTCTGGTGTGTCAGCTGGGGCTGTGATCATCTGAGGGGCTGACTGGACTGAACATCCAAAATGGCGCCCCCACGTAGCTGGCGGTTGGCTGGGAGCTCAGTGTGGGCTGGCCACCTGAGCACCCACACGTGGCCATGTGGCTTGGTTTTCTCATGGTGTAGCAGCTGGGCTCTGAGAGGGCGTGTCGTAAGAGAGCTTTCCAGAAGGCCCACACAGGAACTCTGAGATTGCCTATGACCTAGCCCTCAGAGTTCCAGATATAACTTCTGCTGTATTCTATTGTTAGAGTGAGTCATTAAAACCAGCCCCGATTCTAGGGGAAGAGAATGGATTCTTCCTCTTGATGGAGGAATGGCGAGGTCACATCACAGAGCATTTGGGATGGGAGGTATTGTTGCAAACGACTATGGAAAATGGGCTCTGCCACAGAGACCCTATAAAAAGTGTGTAGGTTCCATGAGGGCAAAATCTTCCTGCATAGTGCCTGTCATCAGTGGAGTGTGAGGAACGTCGTTAAGTCTAACTTCTGAGGTGGTAGAGTAACGAGGCTGACTCTTTAAAAATCACACGAGAACTCACTCACAGTGATGATGAAGGTTCCCTCTAGACAATGCCCTTACAGATGGCTTCATGCTGACTCTGGTGGGACTGCCATTGCTCAGACGTTGTGCTCAGCCCCACTGAAATCAGTGAGTGATTTGAGGCAATCCCCCAAGATCTTTCAAGCTGAGGCCTAAACTCCTAAGGCATATAGATTTTAAATATATAAATTTTACACCTATGAATAAGAGTTCTGCCACATCCATTGAGACCTCAGGCCCATTCTCTTACAATCCCACCTCACAGAGGATCAGCCAATGTGTTTCACAGAATTCCACAATGTGAGAGCTACTTTGGAGTAACACGATTTCATGTGGTCAAATGATTACTTTTTTTTTCCTCCAAACTTACAATTCTTTATGATTAAGTTACGGCTCCACTAATAAATCTTTTTGCCGTAAAACTTGCCCAAACTTTTTTCCTAAATGAACCTCCCTCTGTGTGAGGATGGCTTTCACTCATCCTCACAAGGAACGGGCCATTTTGCTGTTTTGCTGTCACTGGGATGAGTCCCTGGGGCCCCCAGCAGCCCCTTGTGAAATGGCTGGGGCAACAGAGGAAGCCTGTGCCCACTGAGCTCACGTTTCCTCGGTGTGAACTCAGTGAGTCATCTGGGGATGCAGCTGACCACCCCCAGATCAATTACGAGTGTGTGATCCAGCAAGCAGTTCGAACCAGCCATGACTCAGGAGCACCAGTGGGCTATGCAGTCTGCACCTCAAGTGAGGTTTGAAATCTGATCTTCTCAGCCTGCCAAGCCCCAAATTACAGGGGGTGTGTTTTAAGGGAAGAGGTTTGCCCTCCTCATTTATTCACAATGCGTTTTGGTGGTGGTTTGTTTTTTTTTTCTGCGTACCTGCAAAAGTGCAAAGATCCAGGCCACAGACTTGAGGGGTATCAGAGATGGCAATCTGTAGCTCCTGGCCCAGCAAGGAAACTCTGAAAAGCATCAGAAAGGATGAGAGAGTAGGATCCAAGGGAGGGTTGCCAAGAGGGGCTGGCATTTGGCTTGTCCTGGGAAGACCCCAGGGTTCAATCGGGACAGGTGGAAAGGAGACATTCCACCCGGCCAAGGGTAGAAGAGGGGAAAGTCCAGGAATGCTTATGTTTAGAGCCTTTTGAGCATGGTGTGGGGCTTGTGTTGGGGTGGGCAGTATCGGAGCCAGGTTAGGAGGGTGATAATGTCATAACTAAAACAACCATAACCAGAGGGTCTTAGACTTGACAGTGTTTTCATCAGATATATACATAAAGGTGAATCTAACAGTCACGTATGGCTTGGGGGCCATGGGGATAATGATGTCACTCCATCATAGTTCACTCAACACTTTTTATTGAGGGGAGCAAGCAGGAGGAAGGACAGAAGGATGAAAGGGCTAGATACGGACCATTCTCAGGACCCCAGAGAAATGGGAGCCAGTGAAGATTTTGAGCAGAAAGGAGACATGATATGGACTACTTTTCCGTAGATCATTCTGGTTTCCAGGTTCATGGAAACTGTTCTAAGTATAAGGCTCTCACTGTTCTTAAGGAACTTATAATCTGATTTACAAAGGAATAAATCCAAGTCTTTTTACTCAGTAGGAAATCACAATTTTAAATCTGATGTTTCTTGTCAATATTTACCCCATTACAAATGCATACAGATATTCACACAATTCTACTCTATGGAAATATGAACCTGAAAGTTTACTTGACTCCATATATAGTGAAACCTGTTTTTCCCCTGCCATACTTTTTTTTACATGGAGTTTCATGCCTTGGTCTGATCCTTCCGTGAGTTTATGGAAACATCTTGAATCTCCTTTGAGGGACTAGCAGAGTTCTCCCTCTACTGACTGGGTTAGGCTTAAGCTCAAAGTTCAAAGTCATCATGTCAAGTGTGCCTCTGGCCTCCGGTTCACAGCTCATATTGAAATTTGAGGGGGATTTTTCTTTAAATAATTATTTATTTTTGAGTGAGTGGGGGACGGGCAGAGAGAGAGGGGAACAGAGAATCTGATGCAGGCTCTGCACTGACAGCAGGGAGCCCGATGCGGGGCTTGAACTCACAAACTGTGAGATCATGACCTAAGCCAAAGTCGGACACTTAACTGACTGAGCCATCCACGTGCCCCCAAGGGTTTTTTCTTTTTGAGTCAGTATATCCACAATATCACAGAGCTAAGAAAGAAGGGCTGATGGTCTGTTTCTATTCAGTGGGAGCTTTGCAGATGTCTGAACTTACTTATTCCAGGTTTTGTGAATTTGTCAACATCTAAACATGCATGTCAGCTTATCAGCTTCCGTGTAACAAGAGATCCGTGTGGTAATGAACTTGAACCTAGCACTGCAGAGCTTAAGTCTATGGGTCAGACCCCAGAGGAGTCAACACAGAGTCTAAGGGAGGCATTTGTTTTTAGATTCTTACTGGAACATTCTACCTGCTGGGCCAGACTTTTGGTCCATTATTTGTCTGTCCTACTCAGGACCGCATGGTCTAAAGGAGGGTTGGCCACAGAGGCACCAAGAGCCCGTGATGTTTCCAGAACAAGTTTTTGTGCTTCTGAGATGGGTTACCAGCTGCAAGAGCCCCTCCACGACATCATCGGTCAGAGTGTCAGGCCCCCAGCCCCTGGCTGGACTGCCTAAGGGGCAGGCCAAGCACCTGCTCCAGGCACAAAACAAAGTAAAAAGCAAGAGAGAGGAATATTTGTCATGGACTTCGATATTTAGTCATTCCCAAAATGTAATCAAAGTAGTCCTCGTGGGGAAAAGCAGAACTTTGTCAGATGTCATTACATGTATTTTAGGGATTAGTGTTGTTTGGGGGTTGAATTACTCAGGTCTGTCACCTTCTCAATATGAAGGAAGTCGTTCTCAACCCCGGTATTCATTCTTTTGAAAAATACTGATGCGGCATCTCAGTGGCTGAATCGGTGGAGTCTGACTTCAGCTCAGGCCATGATCTTGTGGTTTGTGAGTTTGGGACCCATGTGGGACTGTGCTGACAGCTCATAGCCTGGAGCCTGCTTCGGATTCTGTGTCTCCTTCTCTTTCTGCCCCTCCCCTGCTCTCTTTCTCTCTCTCTCTCTCTCCCCCTCAAAAAAACGAATAAAAACATTTTTAAAAAATTAATGAAAAATACTGATTCCCAGGCCATGCCCCAGGGATGCTGATTTAATGCCCAGGTGGGGTCTAGACATCAGCATGTTTTTCAAACTCCCCCAGGTGATTCTAATGTAGAACTGGGTTTTTGAACCACTAATGTAGGGTGTCTAAAGGTCTCCATCAGACCTTGAACTTACCTCCCAGACCCGCCTGCTCCCTCTCCTTGCCCCAAACAGCATGGTCAGGACCCCTAAAAGGGGCTCTTTAAAGTTACTTTTGAAAGACAGGCAGGTACATGACCCATTTGAGTAGTGTGGGCACCTCAACCCAACTGCTTCTTTGGTTTGAGATCCCAACCCAGGGAGGTAAGGGGGCTCAGCTCCACATCTGCGGCCGTCCCTCTGGAGGAGCACCGGGAGCTGCCATGTCCCTACATCCCTCTTGTGACCCTCCCCCGGTGCTCTGGTTTCAGCTCAGAGGCTTTCCAGAAAGGCGGAAGGAAAGGGGCCAAGAAGGTGATGATTGTCATCACAGATGGGGAGTCCCATGACAGTCCAGACCTGGAGAAGGTGATCCAGCAAAGTGAGAGAGACAACGTGACCAGATACGCTGTGGCCGTGAGTCCTGCCCCACCTGTGCCACCCTCCACCCCTAGAGGCTTTGCCATCAGAGCCCTGGGGACTCCCAGGGGCACTTTCTGGGGAGTGAGCAAGCTGCCCAGGCCCCCAAGTGGGCCTCTCCTTATTTCATCCTCTCCTAAAGACCACCTTGGGAATTTATTTTGAGCACCATCCAGGGCTATCCGCAACAGCTGGGGACAGGCTGAGGGTGGGGGGCAAGTTCCTCCACTACCAAAACCTTGAAACACTAAAAAACACCCCCAAGCCACCCAGCCCCCAGGACGCTGTCTTAGAACAAAACAGCCTGCTTCCAACTGCAAGTGGGGCCCGCAGTTCTGCCCAGGGCAACTGAAACAGCGGCCTCAGCCACGCGGGGTCGGGGGCCACGGGCGTGTGGGAGGCCTGTGCTATGTCCTGGTTTGTCGCCCTGCCCCGTTCCCTGGCAGGTCCTGGGCTACTACAACCGCAGGGGGATCAATCCAGAAGCTTTTCTGAATGAGATCAAATACATCGCCAGTGACCCCGATGACAAACACTTCTTCAACGTGACCGACGAGGCGGCCCTGAAGGACATCGTCGATGCCCTGGGGGACAGGATCTTCAGCTTGGAAGGTGAGGGACACATACCAAGGGGATGTGCGCTCCTGGGCACACTTCAGGTAAACCCCACAGAGCAAGATCCAGCCCCACAACACGGAAAGCCTTAGCAGGAGCTATCCCTTCGTGGTAAAGGCCATGGAACTCTGTGCTGCACCTGACAGACAGCCCCAGATGGTAGCACTCCTGACATTCTCCTTTTACCACGGAGGAACTGGAAGCTCATAGAACCTAAGTGACTCACCAAAGCTTCGGCAGCTTTGGGAAGGAGACAGGCTTTGAACCAGTGTTGCCAGATTTAGCAAATATAAAATACAGTATCTGCAGCAGACTTATACTAAGAAATTATCTGCTGGTTGTCTGAGATTCAAATTTATTTATTTTTTTAAGTTTACTTATTTTTGAAAGACAGAGATAGAGTGAGAGAGGGAGGGACAGAGAGTGAGGGACACAGAATATGAAGCAGGCTCCAGGCTCTGAGCTGTCAGCACAGAGCCCAATGCAGGGCTCAAACCCGGGAATTTTGATCTCATGACCTGAGCCAAAGTCGGATGCTTAACTGACTGAGCCACCCAGGTGCCCCTCTCCTTACTATTTAAACATCAGTTTTGATTGTACAGACCTCCTTTGTGCCGTGTATCGCTAGATCTGTTTCTCCCAACATGGGGCTGGGCCACATAGGGGGTGGTAAAAGAGATAGAAGGCAGTGTGGACAAGCCTGAGCAGTCTGCAGCACTTTGGAAAATACGAGCTATAGACATATGAGTTGATGAATGCAGCCCTCTCCACAAGGATGAAGGAATAGAAACTATGAACCTGAACTTTGACACTCCCACCAGAACTTAAATACCCAGCTGGGCGTATTTCTCCCAGAAACGGTTGCCTTGGGTGTTAAGAACATGGGCTCTGGTGACATGTTCAGGGAGGCCCTCTATGGGGAGGGGCTTTCAGCACACATGGGTGACTTGTGCAAATCTGGGGTGGTCTCCCTCCTGAGGGTTCGATTCGATGTCTGGGAGTCATCCAGAGGCATCTGGAACCAAATCTGGTGAATAATGGGAATGAGAGAAGTGAGGAAAGAAATGGAATGTCCATTTCTTGCCAAAGATGTAGACTGTTTCCATACACTTTTCTTGCTCTTTCCCCTCTTTTGACATTCATGTGGCATACGTGCTCTGTCACAGGTTGTCCCAAACCCTTTGCGGCAGTGACTGGCCTACTAATAGTGAAGTCAACGGGCACCTGGAAGGTCCCTGGCACCTCCCTGTGTGGGCTCCCTTGGGGCCCCCTCTTCCCTCTCCGGGGGTGGCCCCAGGACACAGGTGCCGTGGATGGGGCTGCAGGCGTGTGGCGCTAAGCACTGGGGCATGCAGCTGAGGTCTTCCTGTCCCTCTGTTTTAGGCACCAACAAGAATGAAACGTCCTTCGGGCTGGAGATGTCCCAGACGGGCTTTTCTTCTCACGTAGTGGAGGTAGGTGGGGGCTGGAGCTGCCCTCCCACACACCTCTAGAACTTCTAGGTGGCCCGCCACCTTTCTGGGGCTGTCCCTCACCCACCTCCACTTTGCTTCTCTGGGTCTCTTTGTCTTCTGTGGCTGCAAGGAGAGTTGAGGTCTTCAACTTACAAGCCCTTTTCAGCAGGGAGTGAGCTACATATAACGAACCACCTGCATAAGGGGCCACTGGGGGCATTTCCTCCAGGCCTGAAGGTCCCCTGCTGCCCACAGAGCCTTGTGCAAAAATAGGGTCAACATGGCAGAGGCCATTGCCCGAGGTGGTCTGTACGTGCAGGGGCATGGCCCTGAGCTGATGCAGGGAGGGCGGCCAGATGGGCCAGATGTGCTCCCGGGGCAGACTCGGCCTCAGACAGCAGAGGGCCCAGGTGGCCACATGCTGTCACCAGCAGTATGCCGTGTCGGAAGCTCCGCATCGGTGGCCCAGAGCGCCAGGCCATCACTTACCCTGAACACGCCTCACCTGGTTCAGCTTGTCAAGATGGAGCTGAAACCTCACGGGATTGCTGGGGGGGGGGGGGGGGGGGGGGGGGGGGAGAGGGGAGGGGGGCAAGGAGAGGTATCTGCAAAAATGCGTTATAAACCCTGGAGCCCTGCCTGGGAGCACTGTGTGCTGGGAGGACCACCTGGCAGGAGTGCAAGTCAGTGGGCATGCTTTGGGCAGAGAGGCTTCTAGGTGTTCTGCCCCAGGCTGGCACCGTGGGACTGTACTTATGCCTCCTGCTTCTACATCACCTCCGTTATCTCACTGTCTCCCCCCAACCACTCTGTGAGGTGACTAGGGCTGGATTCCTTATTCCCAGTCTCCGGATAAATAAACCGAGTCACACAAAGTCTGAGTGACCTGCTGAAGTGACCTAAGTAGAAAAATGTGAGAGTCTCATGCTCTTCCTCCCCGTGCCGAGCAGCTGTTCCCCGAGAGCATGTGGAATCTCGGAGGGGTCTGAGTCAGAAACCCCAAATCAGAGGCAGAGGGGACATGTGCACAGGCAGCAGGATGGAAACCTGACTCACACGCCACTGTTCCCAAACTGCATCTACACAGGCTCATGCCCACCCGGACACAGCAAGATATAAATGGAGCCGCCTGTAATCCTAACAGTCCTCTCGTATGTGCGCGGCACTTTAAACTTTTCCAGGACATCCCTGTGCCCCTTTTCTGGCTCAGCACAGCCCTGCCAGGTTGACAGACAGGAATAGTTGTCCCGTTTTAGATGGTCAGCTCTGCAAATCTCTGTGCCTTCTCTGTGCTGAGCCCTGCGCTGGGTCCTGGGAGGTGTAGTCTCCTGCTTCTGACACTGTGGTCCATGTGTGCCCAGGAATCGGGGCACCCGAAGAGAAGAGGAGGTTACAACGAGGTTCAAGTGTTCAGAAACTCTTGAGATGAACCCTAAAAAGGACCCCAACAGCTCAGTATGTCGAGCAGGAGTCCTTACAGGATCCACAGACCCCCCAGCAGTATAGGGGAGACCAAGAGCTCAGAGCCCCGGCCTGTTGTTTAGACCAAGGTCATGCACTGCCCTGTGCAGATTCTTCCACGTGTCCAACTCTTTCTCATTCCTCTGCTTGGAGAGACCAGAGTGCCTCTCCCCACCCTTATCACCACCCCAGCTCTTCTAATGCCCCCGAGTCTCGTTTTCAAGTGACAGGCATCTGGAAGTTTTTATCTGATAGGGCTCTTAAAGAGGAGATGAGTAAGTCTGAATCTGAGACTCTTTAATACTTAAAAAGGAGAAAACAATCCTACCAAATCCAAAGGAATGGAGCAACGATGGTGGGCTGTCTGGTGCTGTGACCGGCCACTGGGTTGCTATTTTAAGACACAGAGGGTTCTCAGTGCTGGCCACTGAGGCCACCACGATTGGCCACAGCCGTCCTGTCCGTGGGAGTCCAGCTCCACAGCTCTCGGGGCTGGTCAGCCTTCTCTGGGGATGGGGAGCTTGTGGTCCAGCATTCAGCTTTGCCCAGAGCAGGTCCTGAGGCCGGGTGAGTCCATGTCCTGGGCGAGCACTCAGGCTCTATGTTCTACAGATGGCCTCAGACAGCTACTTCCTACAAATGTGAGAAGAAGCCTTTAGCTTCCCTGGGCCTGTTTAGTTATGTCAGAAGGAAAGGTCTCTAGTCCTGGAGAAAGGACCCCCTAGAATGTTCTCAAATAGCAGAGGAAAGGCCTGGTGGCTCATCACCTGAGCTGCTATTATTGCCTGTCTAGCAAGGAAACCAGTCTTCAAGTTAAAAAGGGCAAAGCAACAAGAGGAAGGGGAGACTAGAGCCCCAGGGTAGGAGAGGAGACCCCAAAACATCACCTGGTCACCTGAAGAGCCCAAGGCCCCAGACAACAATGAAGTGCATCCCAGGCTGAAGGTCAGAGCCATTGAGGAAACCCAGGGACCTAAGTCAGACTCTAGTCTTGATTTGCTAAAAAGGGGAAAGAGAACATTCTGGAAATGACCATCAGGAAGACGAGCTATGGATCTCCAGTCAAATTCTAAAACAGATTTTTAAGCCAATGGTTCCATTAGCATTTGGAAATGAATGCAAAGGTGACTAATAGCTGGAGTGGCTTCTATCAGTCCTGGCTGCATGCAGAGGTGGTGAACTCCCTGTTGAGCCAGGCAATCAAGAAAAAGCTGCAAGAGTCTGCCAGAAAGCTTACAAAATGGATCTGTACCTCTCAAGGAGGCATAGACTCTAAGAGTCTATAATCCACACAGGCCAAGACGGAAGGTGTGCAGAAAGAAAGGGGACAATACATAATGGATGCCCATTGGTGGTGGGTGGAGCTAGGGTGTTCCTCCTACCCAAGGGCTCTGCGGAGGAATTTCACATGGACCTCTTACCTCTCCCCAACCCCAAAAGTTTACAGAAGGAAGCAGTTTTATTAGGGTGGATCTTGTCTACACAAATACTTTGATGACTCAACTGACATGGGAAGGGACTGTTTCCCTATAACCTACACGTGATGATCCAGCAAGACCAGCCCTCAGTTATGTCTGAAACAGGTCAAGGGTGGGGAGACTCTTACTTCCCAGACCAGCTGCCCCAGCCACCCTCCAGCTTCTTCAGCCTGTGCCCTTCCCGCAGCCCCTACTGGAGCTGTGGGCTGGATAGCCAAGGTCATTGGCCATTATCTAAGGTGCTTAGCTGTAGAAGCCTTTGGGCTGTAATCTTTCCAAAGAGGTTTACATTTGATTTTTTTTAAGTTTATTTATTTATGTTGAGAGAGAGCTCAAGCCAGGGAGAGGCAGAGAGAGAGAGGGAGAGAGAAAATCCCAAGCAGGCTCCACAGCCCCCAGAGCCAGAGCCAGGGCTCTAACTCATGGACTGTGAGATCATGACCTGAGCCAAAATCAAGAGTCGGCCGCTTAGCCGACTGAACCCCTACAAAGAGACTTGAACTAGTTTTGCATATATGATTCATTCAAAAATGAAAGAGACTGGGTGCCTGCCTGCATGGTTCAGTCAGTTAAGCATCTGACTTTTGGTTTCTGCTCAGGTCATGATCTCACAGTTCATGAGTTTGAGCCCCACCTCGGGCTCTGCACTGGCAGTGATGAGCTTGCTTAGGATTCTCTCTCTGCTCCTCCCCTACTTGCTCTCATTCTAAATAAACAAACAAACAAACTTAAAAAAGAAAAGAAAATGAAAGAATCCATAATGGTGACGTGAAGGGTTGGTACCTAGAGGCTGTAAACCCTTCCTACACCCACATCACCTTAACCCGTGGACCCCTCCACACCAGCCAGGGCAGCAGTCAGGCCTGTCCTCAGGCACCCCCCCTCCCCCCCGCTGCATGAGGGCTGTATGTGGTAGCCAAGGTCCACTGACATGCTGTTCCAGATTGTTCGCAAGTGACTCCTGGTGGCAGGAATCATTTCCACGTCATTGGGGTCCTCCAAAGCCCAGCCCCATGTCTCAGGCTGCACCCTGGTACCCAGCACGCCACACCCACGCCTTGTTCTGGGGATCCCCGAGCAGAGACGACCAACCCACCGATCAGAAATGAACGGTCAAGTACAGTGTGCCCTTGCTCCCTACAACACCTCCTGCCATCCCACTGGCTTCCAGCACAGTGAAGGGCTTCTTTCCCCAGGAAGATTGAAGCCTCATTTCTGGGTGCTTCCTGCCCAACCCCGTCTAAGCCTCCTGGCCCTTATCCCTTCCTCAGGCTCCACTTTGGGCTTGTTAAAAATACATCGTCTATGACAGAATCTTAACAATTAGCAAAAGCATAGTCCATCCTCTTCATGATGTATTTGCCTTCAGAGAGGCTCTTGAATCTTCTACAGTCACTCAGATGATGGACATGTGGACACTGGGGAGCCATGGGGGGTCTGGGGAGGAGGGCAGGACTCAGCGCACAGGACCGCCAGCAGCGCCCCCACCGGCCCGCACCAGCCTGTCTATCCAAAACCAAGAATTGTTGGCACCTGGTATTCTCCTTCCATTAGTGCAGGGCAAGGAGAAAGTGCTGCCTGGCCGTGCAGCCTCAGACAAATCATTGAACCTCTCAGAACCTCTCAGTCTTTGAGCAGATGTCTGAAAAATATCTGTGGAATTGAATCTTGAGGCTTAGGACTAGAAGTGTACATTTTGATACTTACCAATAAGTCACGTAAGGGTTTCTTAAAACCCTGTCCTAACTCTACCTGCCTCCTCAGCTGCCCCCACTTTGGGGATCTTCCTGCGGGCCCCCCAAACAAGCTGCCCTTGCCTCCACCAGGGCACTCCCCTCAGGCCGCTCTAATGACTCATCGGCAGCACCAACTTGACCGTGAGATCTGATTCTTTGACTCCTGCATCCTCCGTGCTTTATGGATGAATTAAAGAATGAGAGGAGCTACTATATACCAAGTCCTTGCCGCTGCCAAGCATCGTGCTAAAAATTAAACATGTTAATTCTCCCAACAAAACAATTTACAGCTGAGGCTGAGACAGAGCAACAGAGAGAGAGGGAGGAAAGAAGGAAAGGAGAGAGAGAGAAGATTGCCCAAGGTCACAAAGCTAGAAGATTTGAAGTTGGAATTGGAGCTCAGGAATGTCTGACTCCAGACTTCGCACTCTAACCACTGGGTGAAGGATTCTCAGCCTCAGCCCAACTGACAGTTTGGGCTGGATAATTCTGCACTGGGGGGCTGCCCTGTGTATTGTAGGCGGCAGCCCCGGCCACTCCCCACCCGATGCCACACCGACCCCAACACCACCCCCAGCCGTGACAACCAAAACTGTTTCCAGTCATTGCCAAATATTGCCTGGGGGCTAAGCTGCACCCCCTCATGTTTGGGAACCCACTGCCCTAACCAATGCTGTTTCTAAGTATTAGGGATGTGACCCAACCCTGGGGAACATGGACTGGCTGGGAACACAGTTTGGAGAGATATGGTCACATGTACCAGGAACATTCAGCTCAGCTCGGGAGGCAAGACTGCTGCAGGGGTGAGGTCAGGAGGCAGCTAATGGCTGAGCTAGCAGAATCAGATGGCAGGTGCTGTGCTCGAGTGAATATGGGTACAGGTTGTCTATAGGGAGGGCACAGACTTGGCCTTGGACCTGCTCAGGGCCACCATGCCTGCGTCCTCATTTCTGCACTGGGTGCTAGAAAAGTCAGCTTGTCCCAAGGGCCCACGTGCAAGGCCACCCAGGCACACCCTGGCAATACTGGTGGGAGCTCACGTGGCCCCGTGGGAAAGGAAGCCATAAATCAGGGAGCCAGTGCCAGGACTGGAGTGTGGGACGAGGCTCTTCCCTGGAATGCCCTGTTATTTGTTTTCCAGCTGAGCCTACATGCCTGGCTTCCTCTGACAAGGCTTTGGCCCTTTTGGGGGCCCTGCCCCTCCAGATTTTTTTCCAAATTCAAAATGTCTAGGCTCCCTGAGCTGGAGAAGGATAGTGCCATACTGAGGTTTGCTCCACCTGCCCCTCCCGGCCAGCCCTCTCCCCGCTGTCCCCAGCGAGGCTCTCCCTGGCAACAGAGCCCTCCCAAGAAAGAGCCGCCCCCTGGGAGCACAGGCCTACGGGCATTGCCAGGGTGAGACAGTGTAAGGCAAGAGCCTGTGAGCAATCAGCCAGCCCAATGCTGCCGAATCTGGAAGTCCAGTGGAATCTCCCAGCCACACATACATATATGGTGGGTCAGCATCAGGTCCTCCCCAGCAGAATCCGAGTCCTCCTCAGTATATCATGGAGACTTCAAGTCACCTGCAAAGCCAAAAATTCATCTTCAAAGGCCTCTCCCTGAACAAGAAGCCCGGTCCTGCAGTAGCAAACTTGGATTCAGCCAGAAGAGAGAGGGAGGAGAGAGAGAGGCACAGCCCAAACATCCTTGTCTTCTTAGAGGGTGCCCCGATGGAAAGCCGGAAGCAAAGTCCAAGGGCTGCCCGTGGCTCTTTCTCCCCTGCCCAACTCACCACCCTGCTCCAAGTCCCAGCCCCACCCCAACTTGCTGTGCAGCCTCGGACAAGTCCCTCTCCCTTTCTGAACCTTGGATGCCATTCGTCAAGTGAAGATAATGAGTATCTGACGTGCTGGTCTCTCAGAAATGGGTGACTGGATAGAGAGTACTTTGCAAAGAAGGGAGCACATGTGACGTGTGAGGAGCACTGGCCGTGACTGGGGGCACTCTGAGGTGCTGGCCCTGATTCTGACCCAGCAGATCACCAGACGCACCCAGGCTGAGGCTCACACAGACTAGTAGGAGGAAGCTTATTAGAAAGTGCGACATTAAACACAACCAAGTACATCAGACTCCAGAAACCAGTATGGTCCTAAAAACATTATCTGAACAGTTGGTTCTGCTTCCAGAGAATTCAGACTTTTTAAATCTTATCGAAGATCGACTTCACTCTTTAAAGTGACCCCTGGGAAATGAGAAATGGAAGGTCAGAGAAACGTTCATAGTCTTGCCCCCTCTGCTGCCACCAGTGAAACTATCGCATGGTGATGCTGCCCGCCTGCTCGTTCATGGCCCTAAGTGTCCCAAGGCCAGAAACATTTTTCTATGGGCACCATTGTATTGGAGGTGAAGGGAGATGGGGTGCCCTGGACCCTAGGTGGTGGGGGAACCTCAAATCCTGCCAACCAGCCAGGATTAGGGAGGCTCAGTGGAGGAGACTAGTGCTTTCCTGGCCCAAAGCCGGGGTACAACCTGCCTGGCCAGGAATCACCAAGGTCACCCAGGAAGGTGGCCCCCTGCTTCCAGTGCTTGCTGTTTGTTTTCTTATAACCACCAGCTTTGCGGGTTGTTTGAGGAGGTGCGGTGGTGGTGGGTAGGGTGTAGGGCAGCCCAGAGACTGAGGGGACCTGTCAGGAGTGGCCTTGGGGTCAGTGACAGGGAGACTGCCCCTCAGGGAGCCAGAGCTCCTGTCTTCCTGCCTGAGCATTGCAGCACCCACTTACCCTGCAGTTAAAGACAAGTGCCCTTCCTCAGGGTGCAGACTGCCACAGATGTGGCCCTGGCTTATCTGTCCAGCCTCGTCAGAGTCACTCCGGGCCCTGTCACTGTGCTCCAGCCCATCAAACCACTCTCAGTTCCTTAAAACCAATGCCTCTAAACCCTCCAGCTGCAGGGCCTTTACACACTTGTCCGCTCCCCCTCCAGGTCTCCGGGTGAGCATTGCTTACTCAAAAATGCTTTTCCTGACCCCCCATTTCAATCTAGACTAACTCTCACTGTGGCATTTACCACATCTTCTATAGCAGTTATGACACTTTGTAACTAGTATGTTAACTTGCACATTCGTGTTGTACTTTGAGCTCTGCAGGGGCATGGACAGTATCCCAGCACTGAGCAAGTGGTTGGCACAGAGTAGATACTCAGTGAATTATTACTGAAGAAATGAAGATGTAAGATTTACACACAGGGAAGGCAAGTCAGGTGCCACAGAAGGAAGGGACAGTGACAGATTTCCTACAGGGCTTCTGAAGCCCAAAGAGCAATTGGTCCTAGAGGTGGAGTATATTTCTAGAACATTCCTTTGTTTGACCCATTTTGTGTGAGGGTAGGGTGGAAGGTCCCTGCCTCATTCAAAAGTCAAGAATCCTGCCTGGAAGTTAGTTAAATAATGCATGTAGGGGAAGGTGCCCACGGAGGCTGGTGGGTGCTTCATTGTGTAGAACCCGGTTGTGGCCTCCCAGGGAGAGGCCCCCGGGGGGCACGAGCTGATGTGTGTCTCCTCCCCAATGTCAGGATGGGATTCTGCTGGGAGCCGTTGGCGCCTATGACTGGAATGGAGCCGTGCTGAAGGAGACCAGTGGTGGGAAGGTCATTCCTCTCCGTGAGTCCTACCTGAAGGAATTCCCTGAGGAGCTCAAGAATCATGGAGCCTATTTAGGTAAGAGCCCCAGCTGAGTGTGGCAAATGGATGCAGGCAAGGAGGGAGCCAGGGGAATCTGTCCCCATGTGGAGCAAGGGCCTGTCTGTGAATATTCTGTGAACATCCAGGCACAGGTCAGGGGCCGCTGCCTCTTCAGGCTGGCATCCACCACCCCTGGCACCATGCCAGGCACACAATAGGCGCTCAACGAACAGGTAGAATACATGATAAGCAAAGTACCTGTACCTGAAATGCATCTCAGTTGATGCTTCTAGATACGAGGTCAGCTGTTGGTGCATCTTCAAATCTTCTGCCTTAACTAGGGTTTGGGCACACTGAGAGCTGCCTCCCAAGGCAACATGCAAGTCAAGGAGAAGTCCAGACTCATTTTTATGTATTAATGTTGACAATCAAGGCAGAAGTCCTTCCCAGGAAGCACTTTGGAAGCAGACATTAAAGAGCAGCACAGGGGCGCCTGGGTGGCTCGGTCAGTTAAGTATCTGACTCTTGATCTCCGCTCAGGTCATGATCTAAAGGTTTGTGGGATTGAGCCCTGCATCAGGCTCTGCCGACAGTGTGGAGCCTGCTTGAGGTTCTCTCTCTCCCTCTCTTTCTGCCCCTCCCCTGATCGTGCACGCACTCCCTGTCTCTCCCTCTTTCTCAAAATAGGTGAGTAAACTTTAAAAAACAATGAAAAAAGAGCAGCACAAATTATTGGCCTGATGGTGATAGGTCCCAGCTGTGAGGCCCTACCCAGTGAACCCAAGTCGTCTCCAGTTCTGTAAGCACAGTGGTCCTGGCTATCCATGCCAACACTGCCGGGGCTGATCCCCTTCTAAAGCACTGAGCCCGAGCGAAGGGCAGCAGGGGTGAATGCCCAGGGCTCCCGTTGTCTCTGAGCCAAGTCCACCATCTGTGACATCACTCATCACTAATGCCTCCTTGGACCCCACTCCTCCATGAACCTGGGCCACCCAGAGTCAGCCTGTCTATCCACATGTCTGTCCTTTCTCTAAGGTTCCATGTCATCCCCATCTTTGTCCCTCAGCTCTTGAGCCACGAACCTGCCTATGACACTGCCCACCCTGGGGTCACCCCACTTTCCATCCCCAACTTTGGGACCCTGAGCTGACCACAGGGACAGAAGGCTGGGATCAGGACTTGCCTGGGAAATCCAGAAGTGTAGGGCCCTAGAGGTTCCCCACCGGTACCTGGCCCTAGGGCCTGGGATCTTCAATGCGACAGATATTAAACCCTAACTTCGCAAGGAGTACCTGAGGCCGATGCCCTCAGAGCGCAGTGTAAGCAGGACCCAGGACCCAGCCCCTGCCTTCCAGCCACTCCCCAGCCAGTCAGGGAGAGACCGGTGCACAGAGACAAATTATAATGCAAGTGGGGCCACAGGAATAAAAAGGAAGGGAGAGATTGCAGTTCCCGCCTTGGCAAATGCTCAGACACTGGAGAAGGTATCAGAAGAACAAAAGGGAGCACCCCTTTAATGCAAATCAGTCGTGATTGACTGTGCTCCTCCCACGCGCTCAGCCTGGTGCCAGAAGTGGGGACACCAAGGAAGGGATGGGGGTGCAGGGGCCATGAAGCCTTAAATAACTGGGAGGTAACAGCGGTGCCCAGGGCCCAAGTGAGCAGGACCAGTGCTGTGGGTGGTCGTGGTCCAGTGGTGGGCACACTCTGGGCCCCACTGCGCATGTGCTGGGGCTGACACCAGGTCTCAGAGACAGGGAAAGGCTCAATAAACCAAGACGGTCCAAGCAAAGGAGGGAGGTATGGAAAGTGCTAGGTGGGGCCAGGACACAGGAAGTAGCCCTGGATGGCTGGAGCAGAGGGGTGCAGCAGGAGGGGAAAGGGGAAGGCAGGTTAGTGCAGGCTGCTGCGGGAAGCCTTGAATGCCAGGGTAAGGAGTTGGAGCCTTTTCAGGTTAGTAGTAGGGAGATAGTGAAGGTATCTGAGTGAGGGGCAGCAGGATGAATCCCCCTCTTCCTGGCCCAGCATATCTGTCCTCCACCTCCCAGGGGACCCTGCTGGGGTAGCACCAGACTGAGAAACCTCATGAGGCTCTACTATCTTGCCTTGCCCACAGTTGCCGCCTTTCTCCCTTCCTCCTCCCTCTGGGGCTCAGCCATGAGGGTAGTGTCTGAGGTCTCTGGAAGATTCCTTCCTATGTGCCCCAAGGGAGAGGGAGTTGGAGGGAGGAGACCGGGAGGCCAGGCTCTCAGCCTCCACACAAGGAAGCTGTATGGATTTCTGGCCATGGGTCTTCCCCCATCATCTTGTCAGGCCTTCTGGGAGGCCTGTCCGGCTTTCAGGATGGCCCTGCCTGCTGGCCAAAGGACCACATGGAAACTGAAGCTATAGCCAGCAGACTGTGGGAAGCAGGAAGTTCTCAATGCGGCCTGTTGCTTTGAGAGACGGCCCACGCCTGTCCCTAGGACATTCGACCCCCAAGCCCCTCCCACGACCACCGCTGTGGCTCCTTCTTAGGAAGCCCAAAGCCCAGGGCTAAATGAGAACATTTTCAGCAGTAGCACTGAGGGCTCAGAAGCAACCTCGGCCCCTCTCCCCATGGCTGATCCCACCCTGCCCTCGTGTGTTTGTGGTTGTGTTAACACACTGCCGTGTCAGCTTATGCAATACTCTGGCCTCACCTTCAAGCCCATTTCCCACGAGATACCTTTAAGAGTCAAAAACACTGTGTCTGGAACCAGAGTAGCTCACCCTTCTGCACCCCTTCTCCCAGCCACTGAATCAACCGCGTCTATGCATCCTGCAGCCACTACAGAGGTCACTGGTGGAACCGAAGTGGTGGTGTTGCCCACATACGCACACGGGCACACGGGCACACGGGCACATGGCAGAAAGAGACATCCCATTGCCAGGACACTGCCCAGAACCACTGACAAGGCATCTGGGATCCGGTCCCAACCGTCTGGCAGAAAGTGGGGCTCTGGGGTGCTGGGTAGCCATGGGGCAAAACCATCCTGAGAACGCAGATTGGCGGCCTTTCCAACAGAGCTCCCGGTTCCCATTTCCTCCTTCTATACGTGGTGTCTGTGTGGGACCGAGAGGAGGGGGCTCCATCCTTGGAGGCCGCAAAGCTCTGGGGCCACAAGAGTCGAGGGGACCCCACGGTGATGCCCAGGAGGCGGCTCCTTACACCTGGACGGCCAATGCTATACTCTTCCAGACCACCCAGCAGCAGGTTGCAGTATTGAAGAGGACACTGGCAGGTCCCTGAGAGAGACAGTTGGTGGAGATCAAAATCAAAGCCTCCCCAACACGGAAAGAATTGCAGCCGGGGTTCACCACCTCCCTCCTCCCTGCTCCCTCACGCGCGTCTCGGGGGTGCGGGTGAAGGAGGGCACATGTAGGTCCCAGGTCAGCAGTGCCTGTAGCCCCACCTGGCTTCCTTGGCCCCCTCCAGTGGGGGGGAGGGGCACGTGAGTTCTCCCCAGCCTCCAAACCCCCCTCCTGAGCCCTCTCCCAGGCCTCCCCCGTTGTTCCTGGGAAACACCACTCCGCGGCTTCGCCTCCGCTCGACCCTCCCCGGGGCTGGCCAGTCTTCAGGCGCAACCCAGGAGCTGGGGCCGAGACCAGCCTGTTTCCTCCTGTGGCAGGGTACACAGTCACGTCGGTCGTGTCCTCCAGGCAGGGGCGGGTGTACGTGGCGGGAGCGCCCCGGTTCAACCACACGGGCAAAGCCATCCTGTTCACCATGCACAACAACCGCAGTCTCACCATCCACCAGGCCCTGAGGGGTGAGCAGGTAACGGAGGGAGAGGCTGGGTGGGGGCAGGGGCGGGGGAGAGGGAGGGCACGCGGGCAAGGCTGGGCTGGAGGGGACACCAGAGCTCAGCTCCTCCTCCCCAGCCATCCTTCCGGGCTGGGGGTCACACCAGCCTCGAGGCTGGACCACCTCATCCCCAGAAAGCCAGGCCCCTGTGACAGCCAGGACCTGGGACAATGTGCTTGCCTCTTTCTATGGCACTGCCAGCCCTCTGCCCCTGGCTGCCAGCTTCTCTCTGTTCACGTCCAGAGTTCAGGGGTAGAGGCAGCACCTAGGCCTCCCAGCTAGGGCCGCCAGGGCCCCTAGACACCCCAGGGGGATGGTCATGCGCCTCACGCCACCTTCATGCTCCCAGAAGGAGGAGCATCTGCACACGCACCCACAGCGAGACCCCATGGGATCACCAGGACCCAGGCTCCTTCCCTGTGCCTGGAATGGCAAGAGCGCAGAGGGGTCCAGCCGTCAGTACCACTGCCCCGCCTGGGCCGCGGTGGGAACCAGACTGTGTTGCTAAGAGTATCATGTTGGGTGGTCACAAATGCCAACTGAAAAGCTCTGATAAGAGTCCCTGGTGAGAAAGATCGGGAGACAGGGTTCTTCTGATCCAAGTCATTCCAACAGTGGAGAGAAACTGTTCTTGAGACACCACATCCCTTTTCCAAGGTTATGCAGTGGATTCAAGGCTGGGTCAGGGTTAGAATCCAGGACTCTTACTGCCTCCTGACCCCTGACAGCCCCAAACCAGGTTCCCCCACCCTTACCCTGACCTGGCCACACTCAGCATCCACAGCACCCTGGGCGTGGGCTGGGCCCTAGCCAGGCCCTTCCCATCATTCCCAGCTCAGCCTCGGCTCTGTGGAGCCCAGGAACAGCCCTGCCCCCTGTCCTTGGCCTGTCTCCATGAGGACAGGCTCCTCCCTGGGTCCCTAACAGAAGTCCCTCCAGCTGCAGGAAGCCATGATTCTCTTTCCCCCTCCCATCTCCAGCGCCCTGGCAGACCCCGGGCACTGCTCCGTCCCTGCCCACACTCTGCCCACTGCTGGCTCTTCCAGGAATCCAAGGCTAGACCTTGAGAGCTGGAGGGAATTTGCTGATGAATTTATGACATTTTTACTGCCCGGTTCCGCCTCCAACATCCGAACGAGAAACCGCAGTGCTGAAGGCAGCTAAATTAAGTGGATTCCAAATCACCGTGACCCACATAGCTGAGGCCACATATTTAGACAAATGCCTCCCCCCACTCCTCCCTTATTTGCTCTCTGTCTGCCTCTTAATTGCTTTAGGTGGGGATATCTCTTCCCTCCCCCACCCTGTGTTTAGATCTCCCTTTTCCTCTCTTCTGCATTTTCTCTCTTTCTCCTCACTTAAAGGCTTTTAATCCTGGAGGATGGATTTCTCCTGAAATCACCCTAGGCCAGGAGGTGGCCGGGGGAGGGAGTAGCACCAGCTCGGGTGTCAGACCGGGTTTGAACCCAGTTTGGCTGCGGCCAGCCTTCTGACCTTGGGCAAGTAACTCAAATTCGCTGAGCTTCAGTTCGTTCCCTGTAAAATGAGGACGGTGATCTCTCCTAAGGTAGCATGAGGCTCACACAAGCTAACCTGAGGCTATAAAGCGTGTCACACAGGCCTGTCTCTGGGAGGGACTCCATCCTTCCTAAGCAATCCATTGGTCCAATAAACATTTATTATATCTGTTATATTATTATCTATGCCCAGGCCTGGAAGGGACGCAGCAGGCACAGCATGCCACTCTTGGGCAGGGGTGGCAAACAGGTGCTAGTACAGGGCCGGGGGTGATTGTGGAGGGGCACCCCTTGCAGGCCGGGGCCAGCTTCTAACAGGAAGTGACCTGAGGGTGGTAGAGACGGGGGGAGCGGGGCAGACAAGAGAAAAGAATGTGCAGAAGGAAGCCTGGGACCCAGCCATGGCCTGGGGCTTTGGAAGAAATCACTGGGAATGTCAGGAGTGAATGTGGGAACCTGGAGGTGTGGGGAGGCGGGGGGCAAGGGGGAGGCAGAGGCCAGGGAGAGAGGGAGGCAGGTCCAGCAGGGTCACACGGTAGGAATTTGGACTTTCCCCTGCACCCCTCCAAAAGCAAAGGAGTGGTGTAGTCTGCTTCTAGAAGCCATTCTGGCTGCCCACGGGGGTGGACTAGAGGGGGTGGGCGGGGGGCCTTCAGCAGGTGCCTCTCCTGGGGAAGAGGCAGCATGGGAGGGAAGAAGACGGACTCAGGATGTGTTTGGTGCATACCAGGCAGGGCTCTCTGGGAAGCTGTGAGTGAGAGAAGTGGCAGTGGAGCTGGGAAGGACCCTCAGCTTTCTGACTGAATAGGTGGGCGGCCCTCTCACTGAAGTGGGGGGCAAGGCCCCCAAGGTGAGAGAGGAACACAGAGGGCTCAGCTCACATGCTGAGAAGAAAACATCATCTCCCATCCAAGCTGCTAATCCCAGGATATTTGTAACATTAAAATTTGAGATGAGCCTCAGGGCACCTGGGTGGCTCAGTGGGTTAAGTGTCCAACTCTTGGTTTTGGCTCAGGCCATAATCTCACAGTTCTCAGGATCGAGTCCCGCGTCTGGCTCTGCACTGATAGCACGGAGCCTGCTTGGGATTCTCTCTCTCTCTCTCTCTCTCTCTCAAAATATAAATAAACTCAAAATATTTTTAAAAAGTTGAAATGAGCCAAATGTCCAACAAGAGAATTGATTATACATGTGGCACATATGCTTAATTTGAAACATAAAACTGCCAGTGATCGTGTTGTAGGACATGATGGAGAAAGTGCTCATGATCCATTACTGTATTTAAAAATCATATATAAGCTGTGTATATAGTATGATCCCAGATTGTAAAATTAAACCGTACACACACACACACGTAAACAAGCCACACACTCTAGACAAAACAGACTTGATGAAAATACACTAAAAGGTTATAGCATGGGAGTCATAGTCGGATGTTCAGACAATGGGTGACTTTTATTTTCTTCTTCATACCTTTTTCTAATTTCGCTCATTTTTGCCACGATAACATACTGCTTACAAACAGAATAAATGGCAATCCATAAAATTAACCAATGGAAAGAAAGATGAGGTGGAGGGGGGGTGGGATGACAGAAGGAGAAAAGAGGGACGGGGTGCCTGGGTGGCTCAGTTACACGTCTGGCTCTTGATTTTGGCTTAGGTCATGATCTCGGTTCATGGGCTGGAGCCCCAAATTCGGCTCTGTGCTGATACCATGGAGCCTGCTTGGGATTCTCTCTCTCTCTCTTTCTCTCTCTCTCCTCTCTCTCTCTCTCTCTCTCTCTCTCTGCCCCTTCTCTGCTCTGTCTCTCTCTCAAAATAAAAAACACTTTTTTAAAAAAGGAGAGCCGCCTGGGTGGCTCAGACAGTTAAGCATCTGACTTGATTTCGGTTGAGGTCATGATCTCTGTTCATGAAATTGAGCCCCAAGTGGGGCTCAACACCAACAACTTGGAGCCTGCTTGGGATTCTCTGTCTCTCTGTCTCTCTCTCTCTCTGCCCCTCCCCTGCTCATGCATGTACTCTCTCTCTTTCTCTCAAAATAAATAAATAAACACACACACACACACACACACCAACAACTTGGAGCCTGCTTGGGATTCTCTCTCTCTCTCTGTCTCTCTCTCTCTCTCTGCCTCTCCCCTGCTCATGCATGTACTCTCTCTCTTTCTCTCAAAATAAATAAATACACACACACACACACACACACACACACACACACACGAGGAAAGAGGGAAGGGAAAGATGGGACGAGGTGAAAATAGGTGAGTCCGGCCCACGGGAGGGTAGAGGGGGGTGAGGAGGGGAGGGCCCTGTCCTTGTTGACCCAAGTTCGGAGCGGAAGGGCGGGCTCAGCTGCCTGCGCAGCCCCGCCCACTGCCCTCCCCCACCCCTGTGCTGCAGATAGGCTCCTACTACGGGAGCGAGATCACTTCGGTGGACATCGACGGCGACGGGGTGACTGACGTCCTGCTAGTGGGCGCCCCCATGTACTTCAGCGAGGGCCGAGAGCGGGGCCGGGTGTACGTCTACAACCTGAGACAGGTACTACTGCGGGGGGCAGGGGGGGTGGGGGAGGAGCCCTCCGAGGCGCCTCGCCCCTGCCTCGGCTCCACCAGAGCGGCCAGCGCCCACCCACTGAGCCAGGCCGGGGAGAGCAGGAATTCCAGGGGAAATGGGGTGGGGACCAGGTGCTGCAGACCAGAGGGGACCGTGACCCTGAGGGCCCTTGCCCCTGAGCCGGAGCCTTTTTCCGCCCCTGGTGTTGCAGAACCGATTTGTTTATAACGGAACACTGAAGGATGCCCACAGCTACCAGAATGCCCGATTCGGGTCCTCCATCGCCTCGGTTCGGGACCTCAACCAAGATTCCTACAACGACGTGGTGGTGGGAGCGCCCCTGGAGGACCACCACGGAGGAGCCGTCTACATCTTCCACGGCTTCCGAGCCAGCCTCCTAAAGACGCCGAAGCAGGTGCCGCTCCCGTCCAGGCTGGGGCTGGACCAGGAGTCCTGGTGGCTCAGGGGTCTCCTCCGTGTCCTCCTGCAGGAAAGGACTCCGGTCTGGCCCAGCTCTAGCGGCCTCAACTCAGGGTTTTGAAATGGGTGCACCTGTCCTCGGGACCTTCCCATCACCCCTGCGACACCCTCTCCCTGGGTAGCTGTATCTCCCCCTGCAACAACAAACCCCCAGGCACCGTAACCTCACTCCCCCAGCGCACAGGTGCAGGCGGTTGTCGGAGAGTGGAGAATTCCCACGTGGGCTTGCTCTTCTCGGGAAATGCCACATGCTGGAAACCTTGCCCACATCAAGAGGGACCCATCTCAGGCCCCATGCCCTCAGGGTCCTCATATTTGCCTGCATACTTTCCTAGTAAGGTAGCCTAACACACCACAGTCAGAGAGGCCGATGGGTAACCTGCCAGGTACCGTGGGGGAACCCTTGTAAGACGCGATATCTCAATCCAAAAGAATGACTTGACAGTAGGTGCTGTAACAGACCGCGAGAGGGGTCTGTTTGGGCTTTGGGCTGGGGGAAGCTTCCTGATGGCTCCAAAAGGGCTCTCTCCCACGCTCCCAACTGTAGCTTCCCTGAGGGTTGTCCTGCCCTGCCCTGTGTGGGCAGTGCCCATGCCTGGCTTTCTCTTCCCACTGCCTGCAGAGAATCGCCGCCTCCGACCTGGTTCCCGGCCTCCAGTATTTTGGCTGCAGCATCCACGGACAACTGGACCTCAACGAGGATGGGCTGGTCGACCTGGCGGTGGGCGCCCTTGGCAATGCCGTGATTTTGTGGTGGGTTCCTCTGCTTTTCTCGGCTCTCGGGCTCCACTGAGGGTCAGGATGGACACACCAGGGTTGGGGGGGTGTCTGTTGTTTTTATTTATTTTAGAGAGAGAGGGAGAGAGAGAGAGCAGGGAGGAGGGACAGAGGGAGAGAGAATCTTAAGCAGGATCTACACTCAATGCAGAGCCTGACACAGGGCTCCATCCTCCCACGACCCTGAGATCATGACCTGAGCCACCAAGAGTCAGATGCTGAACTGGCTGGGCCACCCAGGCACCCAGACCCTGGGTTTTAAAAATATTCTCCGGGACCTTTGTCCCTTTGTCTTTAATCATTGTCAGCCAAACTCACCCCGTGCTTAATCCTTTTGTGATTACAAATTTCCTTTCTGTGGAATCACTGTAAGCCTCTTGATGTCCAAATCCCTCTTCCCAACAGATTTCTAAGATTAGAGTGTCCAAAAGCCCCTCTTAGAATTTGTCCTAAAAGTTCTGGCTGTTTGGGCATTTCTTCAGCTTCAGCTTTTCAAGCCACTTAAAGGACAGGTTGAGGATATTCTTATCAGCTGGCACGTCTCCCTTTTCCCCTCCTGTGAAAGAATCATTGCAGAATACAGAGACTTCTTTCCTCCAAACCCTTTTGGACTTCTTCTTTCCTTTCTCAGGGTCTCATTCCTACACAAGCCCATCAGATATTTACCACCCATCTGCACTCAGGGCCTCTCTTTAGCACCAACAGTCTACAGCTGAAAAAAAAAAAAAAAGGAGCTTTCTAAAAGTCGGTATATTTTGCCATGGGATATGTTGTCTACCTTTTGAGACAGAAAAAGGTTTAATTGTTCATATATGTTGATGAGCTATTTTTCATTATAAATCCAATAACTTAAAGAAAATTGTAAAGTAAAGAAAAAAATCGCTCAGGGCTTCATCCACTTAACATCACCACTGTTAGCCTTTTGGCCTATTTCCAACCCATCTTTTTCCACCTGGATGTAATTTTATATAAACACAGACTCATTTTTCATACTATTTAAAAAAGGCATGAAACAGAGGTAACCTAACGACTCCCCAGGGGGTGGGAATAAAGGAGTGGACATACTCTCAATCATCAAGAATATTACAGCCCTGTTGGGAGATGGCTTCACTCTGGTTCCCTAGAGAACAGAGCCTCAGACTAGAGCCCATGCTAATGCTTGGGGAAGGGCCTCATCCCAGAGGCAGAGGGGAGGGTCTGGGATGCTGAAGCAGGAAAGGGGAGCAGGTGTGAGCCAGGCCTCACGGTCTTGCTCTCCAGTGAGGCAGGATACACCTCTGCATCTTGCAACAGACCACTGCAGGGCGAGGAGGGAGAGCAGCGTATGTGGGGGAGCCTCGTATATATTCCCCAACCAGCAGCCTGTACCACCCTCTCCCCTTCCCCCATTCTGCCCCACTGCCCCTCCCCCTGCCCTCTGGCATCCTTCCGTTTGCTCCCTGCATTTATAGGTCTAATCCTGCCTTTTATTTGTTCATTTGTTTGTTTTGCTGTTTAGATTCCACGCGTAAGTGAAGTCACAGGGTATCTGTCTTTGTCTGACTTATTTCACTTAGCATCATGCCCTCTACAGCCATCCATGTTGTCACAAAATGGGGAGCTTTTCAAACTCTTGCAGCCCAGGCTTTAGCCAGACCACGTAAACCAGAACACCTAGGGAAGGGGCCCAGACAAGCAGTAAACTTTAAAGATGCCCCAGGTATCTGTTTCCAGCGGGCAGCTGAGTTTGAGAACCACTAACAGAAGCTATTATGCTCACAAAACACTCTACACTTGACACAAAGGGCCCCCTCACACCTCCTTTGACTCTCACCTCCTCCTCTGAGAGGTCATGTGACCTGCCGAAGGTCCATGAGGAACCAGTGGAACCGAGACCCAATTCCCCCCTCTCCAGGGCCCAGCGCAGGGTGGACACCAGCTTCCTTATGCTAAGCGCAGGGCATTAGCACAGATCTCGCTACGCTTCCTTCTTTTTATATAAATGTGTGGTGTGGAGAGGCACTTGGTACATTTCCTTCTCTGATTACGTGTTTCTTAGACCCATAGAAGAATACATTTGTATTTCCATGACTGCTTGGAGAGGGTCGTGTGGCGTGGATAGTTGGGGAATCTCTAGAACAGCGAATGGTTTTCTGCTTTAAGGGCCACACATGGCAATCACCTGGGAGCTTACGCGCCTTCCTCTTCAAAGCTTGGGCCTGGGCCGACAGCCACAGCTTCGCCCAGGGCTTACTGGAAATACAGAACCGGTGCCCACTTATTGGGTGAGGATCTGCATTTTAATGATCCCTCAGAGGTGTGCAAGCATATTAAAATTTGAGAAGCACTGCCTTTGGACATGTTGATGCCAATTCTGATTCCATTTGCTCTGGAGGGCAAATTGGGCATCAGGGTTTTTTTTACAGCTCTCCAGATTATTCTAATGGCTGTCCCAGGGGCAATGCCCCCCGGGGCAATGATGAAGAGGTGCCTCTAAGAGCCATGTGCCTGCCCTCCACCCACCCGTCATTGTTTTGCCCAGTACCTTAACATCTGGGGCCCCTCCCTGCCTCCCTCAAGATTTTCCAGATTCCATTTCCATCTGCTTCCCTTTCCCCTGCTCCCCACCCCCACCTCCAGCAGCAGCCACACGCCTGTCCTTCTTCTGCTCCAGGTCCCGTCCTGTGGTTCAGATCAATGCCAGCCTCCACTTCGAGCCGTCCAAGATCAACATCTTCCACAGGGATTGCAAACGCAGCGGCAGGGACGCCACCTGCCTGGCTGCCTTCCTCTGCTTCACACCCGTGTTCCTGGCACCCCATTTCAAAACGGACACAGTCGGTAAACCAGGCCTCTCCCTGCTCCCCCAGCCCCAATCTCCCCTGTGGGCTTCGGGGTGGTTCTGTTTCGAAACCTGGGCTTTCACCGAAATAGGTTTTAAGTGCCAGGTCACACCTTGAGCCACCTTGATGACTGCATTCGATGACCTAATTCCAAGGAGCCAAAAGGGGCTATCGTGCCAGGGCGGGGGTGGCAGTGAGCAGCAGTGACCAATAGGAGAGAGGCCAGGGGAAGAGGGAAATAGTTGGGGTGCAAAGCTTGGAGGAACACAGGGAACGGGGGCAGCCGAGATGCAGAGGAAGAGTCAGACCCAGGAGGGGAAGCAGGAAACAGGAGGGTCAGACAGACGAAACCCCAGTAGCAGTGGTCACAGCTCACAGTGGGTATGAGTCTAGGGTAGGGCAGTTCCCCTCTGAGCCAGACACCTACTCCCAGCAGCCCTGGACCCACATGGCCCCAGGAAGTGGCAGCTGTAGGTTTTGGGACCGGACTGGGGCCCATGCAGGACATCGGGATTTCTGAAAGCTTCTCAGCCAAGGAGCAGGGCCCACCTGGATGGGTGGGGGAGAGGTAAAGGTGAGCCTGGGTGGCTGTGCTGTTCTTCCAACTTCTGTCTATAAAAGGAGAAAGGTGCAAGGCATTGGTGCACCCGGAGGGCTGGCTGGGGTACAGGGAGAGAGATGAAGCTTTTCCTGGACTTGGCAAAAGATTAGCCCAGTTAAAGGGAAGGAGGCTGCGGGCTTTAAACCCCAGAGCAGATAGAGTCTCAGGTGAGAGCAGCTGGTGGGAAGGCTCCTGGGGTGGGAACCGCACCTGTGGAGGCTGACCCATGCCTGCCAGGACCTGGGAAGGGAAAGGTGGGGCCATCCAGGTGAACGAGGGTGTCACCCTGGCCTCTCGCTCTCTTCCACCACCGTCATTTCTCCTGCATCTCTGTCTCTTGCTCTTTCCCTTCATTGGCAGCCCCACCTGCCCCTTCTTTCCCTGCACTGGAGTTTCCCACCCCACACTAGGGCCTCATGAGAAGAGCAGCTCTTCCCCGGCCAGCCTGGAGGGCTTCCTGCAGGAGCCTGGCTTTCCGGAGGCTCTCTTAAAAGACCGGCGGAGTCTTGGGTGCAGCTGTGGCTCCACCTTCATGGTCTTGCCGTGTCCCTCCTCCAGGCATCACATACAATGCCACCATGGATGAGAGGCGGTACACGCCGCGGGCCCATCTGGACGAGGGCGGGGACCGGTACACCAACCGAGCTGCCCTGCTCTCCTCCAGCCAGCAGCTCTGTGAGCGGATCAGCTTCCATGTCCTGGTGAGCCTGACGCCCGGCGGCCCCACCAGCAGAGACCAAGGTCAAACAGGGAGGGCACACAGTGGAATGAGGTGCTGCCATGGGAGAGGCTGGTTCCAGGCCCCTCGCAGGCCTGCAGAGGCCCCGCCGGGGAACAGAGTCCCAGACCTTGCCCCGGCCCCCGTATTCATGCCCGACTGGGCCACACTATCTACCACCTCGAGGTACCCGCCTCCAAAATCCCTTCTTCCCCTGCTCTCCAATGCCCGCTGTTCCCTTAGGAGAGGGTGAAATCTGAGGAGGGAGGTGGGCTCAGTGAAGGCTCATGAAGGGAATGGGGGGTCGGCCGGCGGGGGCCATGGCTGGAGGGGATGGAACCAGGCATCGGTTAAAGATGAACCACCAGGTAGGACAGTCCCGCAGTGGGGACACGCAGGGAGGAGGAAGTGAGAGCGGTCAGCCTGGCCCAGACGGGGAACCCGTGGTGGCCTGGTGACTGAGTGCATGGATGAGGAAGAGGATGAGACGTGTGCCTTATCCGGAAACTCCAAATATCCAGACCAGTGCTCCAGCCTTGGGCGGTGGGGGGCTTCTCAGAGGCCACAAGCCAGAGAAGTGAATGGATATGGGAAGTCCTTGTGTCAGCTAATACGTGGCCCCCCTCTGAGGTGTTTGTGTCCTGGTTCTCAAAGTGTGGTCCCCCGGGCCAGTGGCATCCCCAGTCATATGGGGACCCGTTAGCAATGCATGTTTCCAAGCCCCAGGCCAGACCTGCCAGCGTCAGAAAACTAGGGGCTGGGCTCAGCACTCAGGGTTTTGCCACCCCCTCCCCGCCGCTGGGGATGCAAGTCCAGTTCAAGAGCTGCCGCCTTGATACAAAGAAGCCACTCGCGTCAGCATCCGGGGTCCACACGGGAGATTTTGTGGGCATCTCTAAGCATCCCCTTCTTTACCAACTATGCCCGGGCCCTCATCTCCTCCCACACAGGACACTGCTGACTATGTGAAGCCGGTGACCTTCTCAGTTGAGTATTCCCTGGAGGACCCAGACCACGGCCCCGTGCTGGACGACGGCTGGCCCACCACCCTCCGTGTCTCGGTACACTCCGGCTTGTGGGGCGCACAACCCTGGCAGTCAGCACCCCCACCACACACCCACCTCCTCTCCGAAGCCCAGGGCCCTACAGAGTTTTTCCCCTGCCGCACCCTCCCCTGTCCTGCCTGCCAAACCCACAACACGACTCCATCCCTGCTCCCTTGTGACCCAGCTGAACGTGCCACGGGGAAGGCCCGGCCTCTCTGGGAGGAGGGGCACCATATCCGCAGCATAGGGTGAGCACTCAGTAGGTCCCAGAGAATCACAGAACCTGAAGGGACCTTAGGTCTCAATCAGCCACCTCCCTCGTTTACAGGTGAGGGCATTGGAGGCCCAAGCAGCCCTAGAACCTGCTCTGCAGCTGTGCTTCAGCCCCCTCAGCCCCCTCAACCACCCTCCCTAACGCCTTGCTCCAGGGGCATCAGAACGTTCTGGTATCAAATGCTCACATGCTCCCCACACCTCCACCTACCCCCCAAATCCCACCCAAAGAGAAGGTCACAGTTTAATTCTGTCGGAGCTGTGCCGGGAGAGCAGGCAAGATCTGTAACACGTAATATCTAATTCCCAAAGCTTGAGGATTCGGGGAACAACATTAACATTCGCCACAATGCTCTGCAGCCTGTGACCTGTGAGCGCCAGTCTCTGAGAGCTTTCTAGTTTTATAGACTCCAGCTGGCAAACGACAACTTCACTCACACTCTCGCTTGAATCTCTCCAACATGAAAGGGTCGCATAGCCAACAGCGAGGCCTCTGAAATCCTGTCTCTGCGCCCAGGAACCCCTGCCTTCCCCTCCACTCCTCCTCCTTCACCTTCCCAAACCTTCCAGACTCTACCACCCAGCCCTCAACCCTCACACCTTCACTCCTTTCTCCAGATTCTGCATCATGGACGTAAGAGAGGTTATCATATGCAGTTCGAGAAGGTGGGGAATGGGCTGGCAAAGCTAGAGTCCCCATCAGGGAGCCGGGAGAGAAGAGGTGGCACACTGAGTCATTCCTGTTTTTCCTCGTCACAGTAATCACAGAGCCACTCCAGCAAATGAATGAGAACCTGCCACTCACTCTACAAGCATGGGGGAACCCATGACAGAGAGTGACACGCAAGGCACTCTCTGCCCAACTCATGATACCCATGCAAGGTGGCAGGACGCATTGTAGGCCAGGGCGATGATGAGGGTGAGCTCAGAGGTGGTGTGACAGGGTATTCAGATGACAGGGCAGGGAGGCTTCCTAGAAGGGGTGACTGTCGGCTGGACCTTAAAGAATAGACCAGATTCAGATATGCAGAAATGGGAAGAGTGGGCTTTTGTTCTAGGGGAGCTGACAGTATATCCAAAGGATGGAAGTGAAAAAAGCAGGCTGGGGGCGCCTGGGGGTGGCTCAGTCAGTTGGACATCCGACTCTTGACTTTGGCTCAGGTCACGGTTTGTGGGATCAAACCCTGCATTGGGCTCTGTGCTGACAGTGGGGAGCCTGCTTGGGATTCTCTCTCTCTCTCCCTCTCTCTCTCTCTGCTCCCCCACTGCTTACCTGTACTCTCTCTGTCTCTCTCTCTCAAAATAAATAAGTTTTTCTAAAAAGCAGATTGAAGGGATATATAAAAAGAAAAGGAGAAATAGAGCTGCGGTGCCTGAGTGGCTCAGTCAATTCAGTGTCCGACTTCAGCTCAGGTCATGATCTCATGGCTTGTGAGTTCAAGCCCCAGTGTCGGGTTCTGTGCTGACAGCTCGGAGCCTGGAGCCTGCTTCCAGTTGTGTCTCCCACTCTGCTCCTCCCCTCCCCCTCAAATATAAATAAACATTTTTAAAATGTAAAGGAGAAAGAGAGCTGGAAAAGGCAATTTAGGTCATATTATTGACGGCTTGGACTGGCAGCTAAATTTCTAAAAATCTCGTTCGTCTGGATTTTTCGTTCCCAGTCTCCAGCAAAGGAGAAACATTTCCGCCCATTGCGCTTCCACAGATTCTTCCTTAGCATCTGCTAGGTGCCCTGCGCCATTCAAGCGCTGCGGTAGCCGGCCTCCTAGGGGAATGAGCTGTTCCACATAATTGAGTGTAGCAGTTGCTTATCACATTAATTATTCCTTTTAATCAACTGGATGGAAATGCTTCTGAAGGTTATAATACAGTTTTCACACTTTTTACATAGCCTGCCAGGCAGGGTGGGGGTGAGGTCTCATCAGAGACTTGAAATCACCAAGGGGAATGTGGGTGCCAAGGTACAGCGAGGCCCCCCCCCCCAGGGCTGCCACAGTGTTTTTTTCTTTTTTTAATTTTTTAATGTTCATTTATTTTTGAGACAGAGACACAGAGTGTGAGCAGGGGAGGGGCAGAGAGAAAGGGGACACAGAATCTGAAGCAGGCTCCAGGCTCTGAGCTGTCAGCACAGAGCTGGACGCAGGGCTCAAACCCACCGAACGGCAAGGTCATGACCTGAGCTGAAGTTGGACGCTCAAGTGACTGAGCCCCCAGGCGCCCCTGCCACAGTGTTCTATGCTGTGTCCCTTTACTGCGCGGCCTCGCGCTGCCCCTCACTGTCCTGCTCCGCTGCCCTCTCTGCTGGCTGCCGCATGCCTGCCTCTAGCTGCGAATTCGCCATGGGGCAGCTGACCTGAGGGCTGTGCTTGAGGGAGGCGTGTCCACGCACGAGCCTGTGGATCCGAGCAAGGAGCTCACCTTTGAGAAAAGCTCATGAATTTCAGATACGTGTGGCCTTTGCGACACCTGTTTCCCCTCCCCTGGGTCTAGGCTGTGTCCTTGGTAGGGACAGTGGCACTCCTCTGTCCTGGAAGGACCCAGGCTTCTCAGACTCAGCATCCCCCAGAGCTGAACTCAGCCTGACCCCGCCCTATATAAATGAGCCATCCTTCCACACACGGACAAAGAAACTCGGCCACTGTCCTGGGCCCTTAGCCCCCTTATCTCTGATGAACTCCAGGCCCTAGGGACCCACCTCTGGCGGCCCTACCCCACTGTCTCCTCTCCACACCCAGGACCCCTCCAACATCATCATCTTCTCTTGCACAAACACTGCAGCAGCCTCCCCAGCGGTCTCCCTGACTCTAGCCTTGATCCCTCCAGTGCATCCACCCCCAGTAGCTAGCAGGAGCCTCCAGTATGCCCGACAGGCGCCCCCCACACCCCAAAGCCTAGCAGTCAATGACTCCTGTCCATTGCAAGGCATGACCCCGTGGCCCTGTAAAGACTGGCCCCACCCACCTCTCGGTCGTCTCCACCCCACACGACAGCAACACCAAACCACCAGTCGTTTCCCAAACTCACCATGCTGCCTCGTGCCTCAGGACCTTTACACAGGCTTCCTTCCTCCCAACTTCCCTGTCCCTCTGGTCATCCAGCTACTTGGTCATCCTTCAGAATTCTGACCTACTGGGTCTTCCCTGAAGGCTGACCATGTACAGGCCTCCTCTCTGCCTCTCCTATCCCTCTTATAGATCTCTCTTTTTTTTTTTTCACATTTCACACTATAATTATTTGTTCACACACCAATGCTTCCCCATGAGCTGAGAGCAGAAGCTGTCTTCCTCAGCCTGTATCCCCAGTACCTAAGACCTTGCCCCCCTCACAGATGATCGGCAAATGTGGACTGGAGTCACCCTGTGGGGTGGGTGGGTGTTCTGTGCTACTGGCTCAGTTGAGAACCTCAAAGCGACCCAAAAGGAGCTGCGTTTTGAGCCATGTATTAGAGGAGGGAGTACCTAGGCAAAAGCATGAGAAACGGCAGGGTGGATTCTGTGAGAAGGGCAGAGAAGACAAAGCCTACATCTAGAGCTGTAGAGAGAAGAGCTGGTGTGCTGTGCAGGGTGAGGGATGGCCCCCAGAAAAAGGGCCACCCACCCACCTTCCCTGGCTTTCCCTGGCCCAGGTGCCCTTCTGGAACGGCTGCAGTGAGGATGAGCACTGTGTCCCTGATCTGCTGTTGGATGCCCGCAGTGACCTGCCCACAGCCATGTGAGTTGGCCCTTCCCTGCCCGCACCCTGACTCCTTTCCACCCTCCACCCCTCCCCCACCGCTGGTGAGGGAGCCTTCTTGCAGGCAGCATGGATCAAACACTGAACTTGGAGCCTGGGCTAGACCCAGGCTCTGCCTCTAACTCCTGTGGGACCGCAGGCAAGTCCCTTCCCTCTTTGGGCCTCTGTCAGTTCCTCTGTAAAATGAAAACTACTAGTCTATCCAACCTCCTCTAACTTTATTAAGGAAAAGGAATCCTTTCTTTGGAACCTTCATTACCAAGCAGATAAAAGGTAGAGACTAGAGGGCACCTGAGTGGCTCACTCTGTTAAGTGTCCAACTTCGGCTCAGGTCATGATCTTGCAGTTTGTGAGTTGGAGCCCCACGTCAGGCTCTCTGCTGACAGCTCAGAGCCTAGAGCCTGTTTCAGACTCTGTGTCTCCCTCTCTTTCTGCCCCTCCCTGCTCATACTCTCTCTCTCAAAAATAAACATTAAAAAAAAATTTTTTTAAAGGCAGAAACTAGGACCTGTAGTTCTGTAGAGAAGGGGAAGAAATAGAAAATGTCCTATTTCAAATTTATATAATATGTTCTTAAATAATTCATGCTCAACTGTTACCCAACTCTGAGATATTTAGATAGAAGACATATCTGATAGATATTTAGAAACAATGACATGCATGATAAATAGAAATGGCACAAACAAACTCTGGGGAAGGATGAAGCATCAAGTATTCTATCCATCTAGGCTACTAATCAAGATAGTCTTGACATTTGGCTCTGAGCTTCCGGGTAGCCAAAGCCAAAAGGGAAACATGCTAAGTAGAGAAGTGATACGTGAGTGGGGAGGCCTAGCTCCGCATTCCCCAGGTCATCTGCCTGACCCCTGGGTGTCTGTTTCCCGCAGGGAGTACTGCCAGAGGGTGCTGAGGAAGCCTGTGCTGGACTGCTCCACCTACACGCTCGCCTTCGACACCGCGGTCTTCATCATAGAGAGCACGCGCCGGCGGGTGGCGGTGGAGGCCATGCTGGAGAACAGGGGCGAGAATGCCTATAGCACCGTCCTAAATATTTCGCAGTCAGCAAACCTGCAGTTTGCCAGCTTGATCCAGAAGGTGAGAGTTTGGTGACCAGCCCGGCCTTCCTGAGCTGAGGGCAGAGGCAGGAAAGGAGGGTCCTGGCCAAGGGGCCTGCCCGGCTTACGAGCACCTGTGGTCAGACTTCTCCTGGAGACTCATGTCGACCTGGTCCGAGGTTGGGCCTGCAACAGGGTGCTTTTAACGCTGCCCGGGCCATGGGAGTGTGTAGCCAGCGTTGGGAACCACAGGAGAGCAGGGTCTGACCCATTCAGGAACGTGGGGAAGAATGAGCTTTGGCCTGTGTCCTCGGCCCTCGCTAGATGTGTGCACATGCGCACGCGCGCGCGCACACACACACACACACACACACACACCATATGTGTGCACACCAATTCATACACACCCTCTGCCTACAACTCATCCTTCAGGCATTCTTAAAAGGGCCCTTCTAACAAGAATCAGAACAGGCTACTCCCCATTTTAAAGTTTCCCATCATGCCCAGCTGCTTTCACAACAAATTCCAGACCCTTTGTTGTGGCACTCAAGGCCCATCCCACTTTGCCATCCATCACCTGCCACCTCTGCGCTCACGCCCACACCCTGAGTCCCACTGCCACTGCTGCTTCCCAGCACACCTGAGGCCCTAGCCACGTGGTCCCCTGCCTGGGCTCCCTCCCTCCTCTGCCCAACAGCCTCCTGTTTCTTCTTGGTTACCATTTCACAGAGGAGGAGACTGAGGCACAGAGAGGCGTTACGGGGCCCCATCAGGAGCACACAGCTGCTAGGTGGCAGAGTGGGGATCCTCACGGCAGAGCATAGTCATGTCATGTGCTGTCGAGTGCTCCAGAAAGCCACACAAGCCCCTCCATCCCCACGCAAGTCGGGGGCCTAGCCCTGTGTGTACTCCAGGGACATCCAGAGTGCCCAAGTGCTAGCCTGCTGTAACCTGGAAGTCCCACAGAGCACGAGAGAAATCCCAGAGACATGGTTATTGAGAAACCCAGGACATTGCTGTCATGTGTGGGTGCTGAGGGGCCCCAGGTCCCCTCAGACACAGCCTCTGCCCTCAGGGGTCCCAAAGTGTCCATGTGGAGTCCAGAGTGTGGGGAGGGGCAGAATGGGGGCCCTTCTGTCCTCACCTCCACTGCAGAACTGCCACCAGTGGGTCCCTCTATCCGGCCCAGGGCTGGGCCCCACTGCCACGCCCCCCACAGCCCTGAGGGGAGGGGAGGAGGCCACGTGATGGCCTTTCAAAGTCCTGTCCTGCCCAGAGATTTTTGCAACTGTCTCAATTGGGGTACTTAGGGGAAACTGAGCCCAAAACCTACATCTACCTTTCACCACTTCCCTGGGCCAGACATTACAGTCTCATGCCTGTTCGTGGCCCCAGGGGCCTGGAGTCGTGGGGTTTTGTTTCTGGGGTGCAGGAGGGCTTCGAGAACTGAGAGGAGGCTCCTGGCCCTTCACAGGATGCCTCCCCTACCTCCCCCACCCAGGAGATGGTCACAGCTGGGAGACCAGCTCTCCTCTCCCCAGTCTTCCCCAATGCCCACCATCCAGCCAAGGGGAACTCTGGTGGAGGAAGCACCCCCTTAGCCGGAAACAAAGGTGTTAGTTTGATCACATACATTTTGTGCACACATATGTAAAACATACCCAACCTACATATCCATCCAAGGAAACACACACGTTCCGTAGGCATGCAGCTTCGGGCCCAAGGGTGCAGAGCCCACAGCAGGTACAAAGCATCATCCTGGTAGCGATTACACTGTGCTGGGCATTGAACTAGGCCCTGTGTTTATATGCATTGTATCCTTGAATGCCCATAGCAACTAAATGAGGGAGGTACTGTCATCCCCATTTCACAGATAAGCAAAATGAGACCCTAGCAGATGAGTGCACGGCCACCCAGCAGCATGAATCTAGAGGGTGCTGTGAGTCCCCTCCCTCAGGACCTGTGTTGAGGAGACACCTATGCTAGCCCAGCGGGGCCCCAGCTCAGATAGGCTGGGGGGCCTGGTGGTATTTCCCCCTCAAACCCACCGCCACCCCTTTCTCCGAGACCCCTGTGGTCCCAGCTTCCTTCCAACCGCAGCTTCAGTATAGGTGGTGGAGGGGGCATGGGGGCCCCCAGCCCTGGGTCTCCGGCCCACCTAACTGCTCCCACGGTGTCCCCCCCCCCAACTCCAGGACGACTCAGACGGCAGCATCGAGTGTGTGAACGAGGAGAAGAGACTCCACAAGAAAGTCTGCAACGTCAGCTACCCCTTCTTCCGAGCCAAGGCCAAGGTGGAGGCAGGGGGCCGTGTGGGAACGGGACCGGGCAGGGACTGGGAGGCATTGGGGATGCCAGAGAAATGGAAGTGACCTGAGGGGAGAACAGGGGAGGGAGGGAGAAGCCCAGGAAATGACATTCAAATGACCTAAGTAGCCAGCCCACCCCAAGAGAACATTCAGGCCCCTTCACCTGACCCTACCAGTCGCCCCCCACCCCCCGACCTTTTGGCCACTTAACCCTGCTGTCCTTTATCCTGACACATTTTCTCAGAGCCCAACCTGTGTTGTCCTCCTGTGTGCATGGCAAGAGACTGGGAGAAAAGTCCACATTTCATGAGCACATACCACATGCCTGAAAGTAGGTAGGGGGTGTGAGGAGAGAAGCAAATTTGCCAAGGGAGCATCTCCACATTCCAGACTCCAGATCGTGTGGCTTTTCCCCCCGCTCCGCTGGGCAGTGGGCAGCCACTGAAGGTTCTGGAGCGAGAGAAGACCCGACTGAGACCAGGCTGCTTGTAGAGCAGGAATCAGAGCTTGAGGCAAGAGCTCGCTAGAGAGTGGCAGCGTGTTTCCAGGACCAGGGTCTGCAAGGCTGGTGGAAGGAGGGGAGATAGGTCAAGAGATGGGGGGCCACGAGGGCTCCTTGCCAAAGGACACAAGTCAGGACTGGGGCCCCAAGATCTCTTAAGGAAAACCCAAGAAGCCCAGACCTGGGAAAAGCACAGAGGGCTGTGGAAAGTCCCACTAACAGCCCCAGAGTGGGACGGAAGGTGGCAAGGAGGGTCAGAGGTCACAGGGCGACAATCAGGGGACCCAGGCCCCGGTCCCGGGCAAAGCCCCTGGAGCGGGCCATCAGAGTGGTGGCAGGATGGCTGACCAGGAGGCAGATGCCTTATTAACGTGCTGGGTGACCCGAGGCAGCCTCCCCCCTTCTCCTGGCCTCACCCCACCTCATCTTCTTGTGGGAAGAAGGGGCGGGTGCCGCATCTTACCACTAACTTCTGGCCCCTCCTCTTGTGGCCCATGGCGGTGGCCACCCCCCTCCCCACTCAGGGACTCCTGCAGAAGCCTGAAGTTGGGCCTCCCGTCTTCTAGTTGCCTGTCATTGAAAACATAAAAAGGAAGCCAGGGGAGGAGAGGGCTGGCCCCACCGCCAAGAGACCCCAGCAGAGCATGTCCAGTCCGTGGCCGCCCCCTCCCAGGGTCCTGAGCTCAGCAGGCACCTGACCCTCCCGCCCCCTAGGGCCCCCCCCTCCCATCAGGAGCTCCCCTCCCAGGCAGGGGCCGGGGAAGGGAGGGCAGGGAGGGCAGGCCCAGACGCCCGGTTCCCAGCCACCCCAGCTCCAGCGACTGGACCTCTTCCTCGCAGGTGGCTTTCCGCCTAGATTTTGAGTTCAGCAAATCCGTCTTCCTGCACCACCTGGAGATCCGGCTCGCGGCTGGCAGGTCAGGGCCTCGCCCGCCCTTTCTTCCTTCCCCTCCGTGCTGCTCCCGGCCCGCTAGCCCCTCCTTGTGCCCAGTGAATTCCCACCAGGCAGTCCCTCCCTGCCCTGACCTGGGAGGGCTCCCCGCCCACCCCCCCAGCTTAGGCCGACCTGCCGCTTGCAAGGCTGCTGCCATTCTTCAGTCTGGGGCAGCTCGGACATAAATAGCAACACCCTCACCGTTATATAGCAGTTTCTATAGCCTTCGGCTCCAAAGCACTGTACATGTAACGGTCCTCACGGCAGCCCCCGAAGATAGGTGAAGCGGGGGATAGATATGCTCACGGAGTAAGGGGAATGAGGTCTTTTCAAACAGAAAAATGTCAGGGTGCCTGGGTGGCTCAGGTGGTTAAGCTTCAGACTTCAGCTCAGGTCATGATCTCACAGTTGGTGAGTTCAAGCCCTACGTCGGGCTCTCTACTGTCAGCAGGGAGCCTGCTTTAGCTCCTCTGTCCCCCTCTCTCTATACCCCTTCCCAGTTTGTTCTCTCTCTAAATAAGTGAACTTTAAAAAAATAATAAATAAATAAAATGGAAAAACCTCCCAGGGGAGAGAAATCCAGGGCAGAAAGAACACTGGGTAAGGAGTAGGACAGTCAGTGTTCTGCTGTCAGTTGCACCATGTACATGCTGTGTGTCACTGGGAAGTTCACTCAACCTTTCTGAGCCCTCCTTTCTTTTTCTTACCTGCAACTTGGGAGGTGGGTTGGGAATAACCCCTGCTTTGCCCATCTCGAGGGGCTGCAGTGAGCCAGTCGGGCGTGCTGGCTGAGCTGGTAGAAGCGAGTTCCTTCCTGATGGCTCTGGGGCTGTCCCTGCAGTGACAGTGATGAGGAGGAGAGCACCAAGGAAGACAACACGGCCCTCCTACGCTTCCACCTCAAATACGAGGCCGATGTCCTCTTCACGAGGTGAGCAGGGCCCCACGGGATGGGAGGCCTGAGAGAAGTGAGGGCTAGGATGGGGTGCCCCTGGGGGGGCCCAGAGGTGTCAGGGTCTGGGCTCCAGTGCCGAGGGACCATGAGCCGGAGCCAGTTGTGTCCCTGAGGGGTGGGAGGGTGCAGCCCCCTCATCTGTGCCATCAAACTAGCTGAAGGAGGAGACCCAGATCCGGCCTCCAGGGAGCTCCCAGCAAGGGTGAAGGCGGAGGGCTGGGGCAGCCGGAGGTGTCCACCCCAAGTTCAGGCAGTAAGTGGGAACATGGTCTGTAGAGAATTTCCAAATTGTGATAAAACCTACCAAAAGTCCACCTGCTTTTCATTACCACCTCGCGCCCGCAGCTCTAGACGGCAAAAGTGAGACAGAGCTCCTCCCGGCAGGGCAAACTGCCCCCGCCACCCTGCCCGTCCTCCACTCCCCTCCGTGCACCTCGGCCCCCAGCCTGCCCTCTGGGAGCTCCCAGGCGGGGGAAAAGCTCAGGCCGTCCCTCGGCCACTGCTGGAGGCTGGAACGGGGCATAGCGTGCGAGTTCGTGCTCAAAGAGGCCAGGTCCCCTGAGGCAGGGATGTCAAATAACGGCTCTTCTGGTTCACACCCATCCCACACGGGAGGATGTTGCTAACTGATCTCGGCGTGTACTCCTGCTGAGCCTCGGAACCCTTCCTGACACAGCTCTCCCGATGGACGCGAGAGGAAACCTGTTTTTCGTGGTCTAGGAGGGCTGGGCATATGCGCGCACCCTCGTCGGTTCATTATCCATCTGGCCAGCATTGACTGAGCTCACGGCGGCCCCATCCTCTGTCCCTGCAGGAGTAGCAGCCTGAGCCACTACGAGGTCAAGCCCAATAGCTCCCTGGAGAGGTATGACGGCATCGGGCCTCCCTTCAGCTGCGTTTTCAAGGTAAGAGCTGAGGAGCCCCGCTTGGGAGGGGAAGAATCTGGAATCATTGCTTGTGCCTGGGGTTCAGCCCGACCCTGTCACCCACTCACTGTGTGATTGTAAGCAAGTTCCTTCCCTTCTCTGGGCCTCGTCTAGACAATAATGGGGCTGGACTGTGAGGATGTATCAGTGACGGTTAGGTGCGGCTGCGTATGATTTTAAAAATATACAAAACAGCAGTCGAAGTGGACCAGGTTTATTCTCTCCACAAGAAAGTCCAGAGTTGACAGCATCACAGTCATTCAGGATTGGGTCTCCCATCTGGTCCACCATCCTCAACAAGCGATTATCAGCCTCTCAGATTTCTCATGGCCCAATAGAGCTGCAGCTCCAGCCATCACGTTCTCATTCCAGGAAGAAGGAAGGGGAGAAGAGCAGGCCCCTCCCTAGTAAAGAAGCTCCTTGGTAGTTCCTCACACTTGCAGTTACCTAGGGAGGCTGGAAAACATGGCCTTTGTCTCAGTGCCCGTCACTAACAAAGGGGCGAGAAGGAGAATTAGGAGGCAGTTGAGCAGTCTGCAGCGTGGGCCCCTGCTCCTCTGAACTCCGCATGAGAGCTAGGGGCGGGCTGACAGCTGGGAACTGCATTTCAGACACACCGGTGACTGGCTGGCTGGTCCAGGAGGGGTTTAGCGACTGCCTGAGACCACAGGTGATGGTCATAGCTGCTCCCCACTCCCCCGCCCCAGGCTGTGATTCCAAAGCCCTGCTTGTAACCACAGCTGCTCAGACACCAGATGTGTCACAGCCAGAACGTGCACCATCACACACTCGCCGGTCGTGTCCACCATTAATTCAAGAGTCTCCCTCATAATAAATTCATAAGTGCTCTCAACATGTCCACCTCGACTGCAGGACAGGGTGGCTGCCAGCACCAGGCTGCAAAACTCCCCACAGCCAAGGGAGGGAAGTTGAAAATGGAAGTGACTCAGGGGGCCTGGGTGGCTCGGTCCCTTAAGTGCCCGACTCTTGATTTCTGCTCAGGTCATGATCTCACGGTTGGTGGTTCGAGCCCCGGGGTTGGGCTCTTCGCTGAGAGTGTGGATGGGGCCTCCTTGGGATTCTTGTGCGCTCTCTTTCTGCCCCTCCCCTGCTCGTGTGGGCAAGCAAGCACACTCCCCGCCCTCTCTATCAAAAAAAAGAAAAAAGAAAAAGAGAGAAAGAAAAAAAAAAGAACGAAGAAGAAAAGAAAATGGAAGTGACCTTGCCCTCCAGCCTCATGGCCCTGTTGACTTGTGGACCCTCAGCCTCCAGGACCCCTGCCCTGCCAGCGCTTTCACACAACCTCATCGGTGCAGCCCCCGCAGGGGAATTTAGCAGAGCCGCAGAACTTCCACAGTGAGAAGGCCAGGGGGCCTGAAGGGGGCCCCCGCTTCCCAGGCCGGGCTGTGGGCGCGGGCCCTGCGGAGCCCGCCTCCACACCTCTGCCTGCTGGGGGCTGTACTGACTCCTCCCCCTCTGGCCACAGATCCAGAACCTGGGCTTCTTCCCCATCCACGGAGTGATGATGAAGATCACTGTCCCCATCGCCACCAGGGGTGGCAACCGCCTGCTGATGCTGAGGGACTTCCTTACTGACCAGGTACGGGCGGCCTTGGGAACCGGCTTAAAGGGGAAGGGACCAGGAGGAGACAGACTTGCCCGTGGGCGTGTCCCCAAGTCCCCAGACCTCAGCTCCTCCTCCCAGGACCTTCTCGGGGAAGAAGAGGAGCGAGGAACATCTCCGGGATGCCGAGTCTGCCCGTGCCCGTTGTGAGGCCGGTGTGTGTCCCTCGTGCAGGTGAACACGTCCTGTAACATCTGGGGAAACAGCACCGAGTACCGGCGCGCCCCGACGGAGGAAGACCTGAGTCGTGCCCCGCAGCTGGTGAGTGGCCGCTACTTTTCTCCCGTTCCGGTGGTTGGTCAGGAAGAGCGTGTTGAGCACAGTGTGTCCCGCTTCAAACCCAGAGGAAGCAAAATGAAGAGAAGATACTTCTTGCTCTTGACGAGCTTACCATCTCGGAGGGTACATAAGAGTGAATGCCAAAGAAGCCAGGAGACAAGGCTGTGACAGGTGTCAAGAGAGTGACAGTGGAGGAAAGGACCAGGGAGAGTGGACGGGTACCTGTGCCTTAAAGGGCCAGCGGGACACAGATGAGCAGAGGGAAGGGGAAGAAGCCAGGTGGAGGCCAAGACCTCCGTGGCTGGTAGTGGGGACATCGACCCCATCAGCTGGGGCCTCCCTGACCCCAGAGATGGAAGGCAGTTCGTGTCACCTCCCAAGGCCCTCCCCAAAACACCTGCTAGTTTCCAGGCTTCTGTTCGCAGGCTTGCCGCTGTCCCCAGATACCACTTTCTGAGCATGCTCTCATTATTCTTTCCCAAACAGAAATCTTAGCTGTTTTGGCGTTATTGCCCCCAAACGAGCACCTCACACAAAACATTTTTTTGAGTGTCGTGTACTTTACTGAAGACTGGACCTGGGTGGGGGTTAAGGGGGCTGCAAGAAAGAGACTCGAAGTTTAACCTAATAAATTCTGGTTATTTGACGATTTCTTTGGTTTTTCTGTTCAGATGGTGTCATCTGGAAATCGTAATAGTGTTAGCTTCACCATTCAGTCTTTATAAATGGCTTTTCTCACCTTACGGCCCCTGCCAGGATCTCTGGGGCAACGGGGCATAGAAATGCCGACACGCTTATCTTGATCTTGATTTCTTAAAATTTTTAAAAATTTTTCATTATTAAACATGACACTGGCCATAGGTTTTTTTTTTAACAAACACCCTTTATCCAGATTCAGGGAGTTCCTTGGGAGTTTTTTTTTTTTTTTTTTTTTTTTTAATCATAAACAGAAGTTGGATTTCCCAAAATGCCTTTTCCGCATCTGTTCCAGTTGTTTCCTCTGGTCCATTTGTGCGGTGATGACATTTATAGGTTCCCTAACGTCGAACCAGATTCTCCCAGAAGACACCCAGTTACGCACAACTTCGAGTACGACATACACCCTCCTTACCTTGTGGTCCAGCCATCCCATGGCAGCCGTAGCCTGTGTGTCCCCCACCCCCGCCTCTCCTTGTCCCCTGTCCTCCGCTCCTCCTCCCCCAGGAGCAAACCTTGGGTGACCGGTGGAGCTCAGCCATCTCTCTGGTGGTTTGGGCCCTGGCGAGGCCAGCTGCCTTCCCCTGTGCCCCCAGAGCCTGGTCGCTCACCCCGAGACCTACCTCCCCTTTCAGAATCACAGCAACTCTGACGTGGTCTCCATCAGCTGCAACGTGAGGCTCGCCCCCAACCAGGAAATCCATTTCCATCTACTGGGAAACCTGTGGTTGAGGTCCCTAAAAGCAGTAAGTAGAGGGGCCCCTGGGTGGCTAGATCAGTTGAGCATCCAACTCTTGATTTCGGCTCAGGTCATGATCCCTGTGTCGGGCTCCACGCTGAGCATCGAGCCTACTTGAGATTCTCTCTCTCTCTCTCTCCCGCCCCCTTCCCCCTCCCCCCGCCCCCCCCCCGTCTCTAAAAATAAAAATAAAAGCAGTATGTAGAGCACCTGGGCTGGACTCCAGGAAGAAAGGGAAGGTGGTGGGTGCTGGGGAGTCTCCCACCCAGGGAGAGCCCGGCTTCTGACAAGGCCTCTGATCATACAGCTCAAGTACAAGTTGATGAAGATCACGGTCAATGCAGCCTTGCACAGACAGTTCCACAGCCCCTTCATCTTCCGCGAGGAGGATCCCAGCCGCCAGGTGAGCCCCCTGGGGACCCTGCAGACCTGAGCTTGAGCCAGGCCAGCTGGGGAAGGGGTCATCTCTTTCCCTAGAGTTTCCCTCCATTCATGTGTTGCTGCAGGAGAGAGAAGGACCCATCTGCCGGCAATTAGCACAGCATCAGAAGAGAGGGGGAAGAGCAAGATCAGAGGGTTCTTAGGGGCAGCAGTAGGGAGGGGGCCAGAAGTAGGCATTGGCGCAGTGCCTGGGCGCAGCAGGTCTTGGACCACAATAACCCCGCAGAAGAGGGGAAGAAGGGGAATCTGCATATCCTGCACTAGAGGAAAGTACTGGAACCCAGGCCCCCCCTGCTGGAGAGGCTTACTGATTGGCTCCACCAGCTGTGACGCTGGATCCTGGGTGGGCTGGCAGCCCAGAGCGACCAGCCCACCCCTCTCCTCCCCATCCCTTAGCACTTCAAATTTAAGGAAATACACATGACATGCTTTAGAAGTCTGGCATGAACTGAATTCATGAAGACTGAGGAAATGCAAGATGTCTCTGAATTAGGACTCTTTCTGAATTGGACAAAACCGGATTGTCACAGACCAGACTGCCTTGAATCAGGGCCTCTGGAAGGGGGTGAGGCTTCCCACGGTGCTCTCCTGAGAAAAGGAAAAGTTGGGTCTTGAAGAAAAGCCCAATCCTGTGGAGAGACGGGCATCCTGGGCGCGGGACACTGCTGCCCTCCACTGGCCACATCCCCGAAGCGTGGCCTGGGCTCCCATACCAGATGCGGCATTAATGCCAGCCCTGCCCCCAGGAGATGCTGGAGCCCCAAACAGACACGGTCAGGAGGACAGACCTTCATTAAAACGCATACACACATCATTCATAAACAAGGTGGGGGGCCACCACACAGAGGGGTAGCAGGGACCAAAACCTAGAAGCAGCTCTCAGGGGACCCACCTAAGGAGCGGTTTTATTATCCAGTTGTTGGGTGTTCCTCCTATGACTCAAGCCCCACCCCAGGGATACAGAGATGAATTAAGCAGACATGGGGATGAGGAAAGCAAGGCCATGGCCACAGTCTGGGGGTGAGCACAGGTGCTGGGCTTGGCAGGGGGCCAGTCAGAGCAAGGGATGTCCAGAGAAAGTTCTCTCGATACCGTCCATTTGAACTGAATCTTAAGAGATAATGTTAGAATTCTGCAGGCAGCCAAGAGACAAGAGGCAGTGCCCAGGCACCCCCACCACACACACACACACGCACACACACACACACACACACACACACACACACACACACTACCCCTGTCTCTAAATTAAGTTCATCTTTTAAATGAATTCTCCTTCTCCGTCAGCTCCCACTCCACCCAAAATCCCTCTTTTTTATTTATTTACTTTTTTAGAGAGGGACGGGAGAGGTGCCGAGGGAGGGAGAGAATCTTAACCAGGCTCCACGCTCAGCACGGGCCCGACACAAAGCTCGATCCCATTACCCTGGGATCATGACCTGAGCCAGAATCAAGAGTCGGATGCTCAACAAACTGAGCCACCCAGGAGCCCCCCAAAAACCTTTCTTATAATCTCTAAATGCCTCACATCTCTTTTAGGAAACCAGCAACCCAGAATTTAAGCCCCTGTCGGCCTGGCTGTGTGCTAGGTGCTAGGGGCGGGAAGGTAGAGAAGGTCCCAGCCTTTACGGATGGACAGAGAAAGAAGGAACCTGCCATTTGTTGAGCCCTCACCCTGGGCCAGGCACTGTCTGTCACAGACACTTTGCATGTTTTCTCGCTCATTCCTCAAAGCACTGTGAGGTGTGTGCCCCACCCCTATCTTTCAGATGCAGAAACTCAGGTTGTGCGAGATAAGGCAGGGGGGCACTGAACAGTGAGTCAACTGGAGCTGAGTCAGGACTCTCTGCTGCTGCCGCAGGGGCTCGTCCGTGCCGCTCTCCGGCATGTTGAGCGAGCGCCTGCTCTGTCCCCGGCACTGAAGATGGGACCGTGAACGGAGACAGCCCTGCTCTCCTGGAGCTGACATTCTAGATGGGAAGAAAGGCAAGCCGCAGGAATATGTCAGTGTCAAATGGCGATAAGTTCTGCCCCGAAAAACAGGCGTGTAAAGATGGAGACTTGGGGGGGGTGCTATTTTATACAAGGAGATTGAGAAAAGCCACTCCAATAAATTGACATCAGAGACGAAGAATAGGGGTGTCATGTAGCTATTGGGGGGGGGGATTGCACTGCTGGAAAGAAAGGACAGCAATACAAAGGCCTTCGGTGGACATGTGCTTGGCATGTTGGAGGCCAGGTCGCTGGAGGCTTGGAGTAGAGAGAGCCATGCGGTGGGGTGGGGGGCAGGAGATGAGGCCAGCGAGATGAGCAGAACTGGAGAGTGTAAGGCCTTGCGGGCCCACGCAGGGACTCTGCTTTTCCACTCTTGAGTCACTGAATCCATCTGCCTTGCTCTGGCTGCCAAGCTAAGAACCGACTGCAGAGGGTGAGGCCGGAGCCAGGAGGCAGTTAGCCGGCTTCTGCAGTCTCGGGGGAGAGGAGGATGTTCAGCCCCAGGAGGTAGCCCTGGGGGCGGGACTGCCACATTCTGGGTCCTTCAGAGGTCAAAAGGACAGACTTTGCTGGAGTCCACGTGGACGCAAAGGTTAAGAGTCAGTGACGAGTACAAAGCTTCCGGCCTGAGCAACAGTGAGGAAGGACAATGCTGGCATTTGTTTTCATGGGAAAGGCGGTGATGCAACAGGGTTGAGGGCACAAAGCGGGATCAAGAGTTTGTCTGGACACCTGTTAAAGATGCCAAGCAGGCCAGGAGGACAGGAGGACAGGAGTCTGAAGAGTCCTGGTAGAAGGGAGAAAGGGGACAGAGTCAGCATATAGATGTTAAAGCCCCAGGATGGAGTGAGTTTACCTACAGCTGTTTCCACAGCCCTGAGCACCCTTACCTTCGGAGATCTTTCCTCCTTAAAAATAATTCAAACTAGGGGCTCCTGGGGGGCTCTGTCGGTTAAGCATCTGACTCTTGGTTTCAGCTCTGGTCTTGATCTCACAGTTTGTGAGTTCAAGCCCCGCATCAGGCTCTGTGTGGACTGTATGGAGCCTGCTTGGGATTCTCTGTCTCCCTCGCTCTCTGCCCCTCCCCTGCTTGCTCTCTACCTCTCTCTCTCAAGAATACATAGACATTTAAAAATAATAATTTAAATTAGTTTATGACAAATATATATAAAGACAAACATAATCCAGGCAAGAGATTATATTTGTTTTTCCCTCAATTTTTAAAAGACATTAGAACATTTGCATGGGCCCCTAAAAGGACTAAGGGCCCTGGGCCCCCATGCCTACTGGGTAAGACAGTGCTGAGCTCACCAGAAAATGCCTCTAGATAAGAAAGAGGTCCCAGGGCAGAGCCATGGAACATGGGACAGAGCCCAAGGCCAAAGGCAGTAAGTTTCAAACAGGAGGCAGGATCACCTGGATCATTTAACTCAGGGGTCCTTTGTGCCAGGGCCAGGCCCTCTGAGGGCTCCGCGGGAGCTGGGTGCCCCCCATCCCTCCAGCAGATCCCAGCAGGCCCTGGCCATCTCCTGCCACCCCGGCTGCCACCCGGGCCCCAGAACAGTAAGGCTGTTGACCTGGTGCACTCATCCCCTTACAGATCACATTTGAGGTCTCCAAGCAGGAAGACTCGCAGATCCCCCTCTGGATCGTCCTGGGCAGCACGCTGGGGGGCCTCCTGCTGCTGGCCCTGCTCGTGCTGGCACTCTGGAAGGTGAGGCTGGTGGGGGGGGGGGGGGCAGCATCTGGCTGCTTGGCCCAGGCAGGGGGCTCCAGCCTGCGGGCTCTGTGGCCCGTCTCCACGTTCTCCTCCCCAGGGGAGCTGGCACCCACCTGGCCTTCTCCCCAGAACTTGCCTCCTGCTACCTACGCATCCATGTCCCCCCATAGCAGGCAGATTGGCTAAGGCCAACAGAGGGCCCTCACCAAGTGGCTCTGACCCTTTTGTGGGTCCCTTTGAGAACCTGATGAAAGCTCGGTCTTACTCTTATGAGAGGCAGCAGCAAAGTACACACAGCCACGTTTCTCCCAACAGTGTCAGGCTGTTAACAAACCCCCAAGCCCTCCGGTCGCTGAGCCTCAGGTGCAGAACCCCTGGTCTCTGATGAGAGGAGGGAGACCCAGAGAGAGGTGCTGCCTAGGGCAGGGTCACACAGCATGACACTTCATGCCTCCTGACCCAGGCTCCATCCACTCCATTGCAGTCCCCCCATACCAATTAAGTGGCCCATTGTGTGGCCCATCAAGGGAGTTCTGCTGGGCTGGGGGTGTTTGTGGAGGGGGGGTACTCAGTGTTAGCTGGGGTATTCAGCGAAGCCTCCTACAGGAAGAAGCCTCAGGAGGGTGAGCAGAGGGAAAGCAAGGAGCAGGTGACAGGCCTTGTCTGCCCTGCCCCTGTCCCTGAGACTTCTCCCTTTGCCTCCCCCCAGCTCGGCTTCTTTAAAAGCGCCAGGCGCAGGAGGGAGACTGGCCTGGATCCCACCCCCAAGGTGCTGGAGTGAGGCTCAGAGGCTGTGAGCTGATGGAGGCCAGGACACCAGTCCAGGCCATGTGCAGGCCCAGGCCCATGGCCTGCTGAGCTGGGGTGGAGAAGACACCAGCTCGCTTTGCACTTGACCTCATCTCCTGAGAGACCACGCCTGCACCCTCCGGAAGGAACTCAAGCCAGTTTTAAGAGGGACTACTCTACTGGGAGGCCGAGACACCTCCAACAAGGATCCCTGGTGACTTCAAGGGACCCTCCCAAGGCACACCAAAGCCCCCCTCGGGCCCTGTGGGGGCATGTGCTGCCTCTACCACTAAGGTGCTAGGATTTCATAACCGTCCCATCCTCAGAAGAAACCGGCAGAGGAAGGAGGCAATGCAAACCCGTTCTTCACACTCCAGGCCTTGAGGCCCAGTGGGACCCAGGGGGGCAACAGATCTGAATCCTGTGCTGCCCTCCCACCCCCTGCCCCCACCGCACCCGGTCCAGGTCCCCGGCGCTACCCAAGGCTCTCCAGTCCCACCCACCCCTTCCCCAGGCAGGAGAGCTGCCCCTGAATGAACCCCGGGGCCCAAGGGCTTGATGGTGACAGCTACTGGACAGGGATGAAGAAAGACCCTGGGGCGTGGAGACTGACCGACGGGCAGCTGGGACGCAGAATATGAGGCGCCCACCCCGAGATGGGAGGCAGGTGGGCCTTCCAGCCCCGCACACCACCACCCCCCCGCAGCAGCTTTTGTGCCGAGCACCCCGCGGGGGCCTGCGGTGGGTGCACTCTCTGGGTCCCGCGTTCCCTCGTGGTCTTCCCGCCTGCCTGCCCTGAGCGCAACACGGCTCCAGGCCCAGTAGCGCCCAGCAGCGGGGTAGCAGGGGGGAGCTTCCTTTCCCTGCATCACCAACCTCTCCACGCACGTGCACATGCGCGCACTCACGCGCTCACACACACACACACACACACACACGCACAGCCTCCCATCCCTCCCTCCCACCTACCGAGCACTAGAGAGAAGGGCTCAGCCTGCACTGCCGAGGGGTGCTCTCTGGAACGCACTGGTTAAAGCCGGTGCAGGGACACCCGAGCGTGTGGAACTTCGGTGGCAAATACCTGATCCTGATCCGCTGGCCCATGGGACAAGTGGTACCACCAGTGACGGCGCCTTGAGGACAACAGGCACGCCGGTGCCCGGCGAGTAATTTATGCCTTAATCTTGTTTTGAGATAGAAATGAAAGGGGGATGCATCAAAGTCCTTTGTCTCCCTGCCCCACAGTACGACCTTTACTGTCGTAAATGTTTTTAAAAGTATACAAAAAAAAAAAAAAAAAAAAGATTGAAAACAACCCCAAGGTGCTATCTCCCGTTCTGTGAGCAGGGCACATCCGGGGAGCCAGTGTCTTTTCTCTGAAGGAAAGGCGGTGGGTGAGGGGCCCCTGCTTCGGGCTCTGTTTTGACAGGAGGGGGATGCATCAAAGTGCTTTGTCTCCCTTCTCCCTGCCCCGACCTTTACTGTCGTAAATGTTTTTAAAAATAAAAAAAAAAAAAAAAAAAAAAAAAAAAGGTGATTGAAAACAACCCCAAGGTGCTATCTCCCGTTCTGTGAGCAGGGCACATCCGGGGAGCCTGTGTCTTTTCTCTGAAGGAAAGGCGGTGGGTGAGGGGCCCCTGCTTCCTTCCCATCATGTCTAAATGTTTGGAAGGGCTTGTCACCCACTCGCTCCCTACAACACCCCCTCCAAATGGCTGCGTGGTCTGGGAGGGACATCTCCAGTGACGGAGCACTTCCTCCCTCCCAGACCGCCAGTTCGCCCTGGTCCTTCCGTCCTCCCTTCCGCCTCCTCCCTCTCTGGCCTCCCAGACTTCTCCAAGCTGGCATTTCAGTGCCGACCTTATGCTCTGGAACTTCTCCACCTTTACACACAGGCTGCTCTTAAACCAAGCGGTCTCCCTTCTAATCTCGTGCCATTGGAGTCCCCAGAGGCCAGAGGTAGAAACTTAGAAATTATTTGATCCTGTCCCCCCCCCCCCCGCCCCCCGCCACATAGACGAGGACACTCTGAGCCAGAGCAGTTAAGAGACAGCCCTCGGATCCAGAGCAGATCAGTCATCCTGGGACTGCTCTCTCTGAGGTGGGATAGTCCTTACAGCCCAGCCTGGGGGCGAGATCACTGGAGCAGAAGGCATTGATACGACGTAACTACGGGAATATTTCTTCTCAAATGGTGAACCTCAAATCGGAAGGACACACTTACAGTCCAGGGTCCCTGGAGTCTTGTGCTCAGGAATGGAGCACCTGACTAAAGGAGCCTCCGAGAACTGCACACGCATGGTCTCCTGTCCGGTACCGTCAACTGAGAGAGACCGCGGCCCCGTGAAACTGGCCTTGTAGGCACTGGCGGGCACACTTAAAGAGTTGCTGTGTGCCACCACGCTGCAGGCCAAACAAAACGTACCTGCAGGTCAGGTGCAGCCTAGAAGTGACCGGATGGGAACCTCCGGCCGGCCCATCGAAGGCCACCTTTGTCCCCAGGGCTCCACGGCCCCTCCATGCCCCACTCTGGCCCTACACCAAGAACTAACTGGTCGAAAGGCAGAAATCTGTCACATCAAGGCCTGTGGCCCTCCCCTCATGTCTCTCTCGTCTATTTCTCTTATCAATTCCCCCTTTCTGAATTTATCTGCTCTGGGGTATAAATGATCACGACAGGTTTTGCAGAGTTCCCGGTAGGGCGCAGAGATGCATTTAACAGGGAGCAACGCTCGCGCTAAAGCGGTTCTCAGGCCTGAGGGGCTTTAAAAGATATCTGTGCAAGGACCCACCCCAGGGACTCAACATGTAATTGGTTGGGAAAGGGGCCAGGGTATCGTTTTTGTTTTATTAGAGTTCCCCTGGTGACAGATGTGCTGAGTCGAGGCCAACACATAGGCTAGGAAACAAGGGGTTAACACGCACAGGTGAGCTTCCATTATGAGTAATGGGGACTATGCTGTCCCCACAATGTTCAAGTTAACCCGACTCCAGCCTGGAGCTGGGAAGACTTTCTTGTTCCAGCAAGTCTCCGGAGTGGGATCTGCTGTAGATCTCACCCAGCCCCAAGGGGACTCTCGGAGGAGTTGAACACATTCGCTATTTTCCGGAGGAGAGACGAATAGCAGTCTCTGCAGCACTTTCAGCATTTAGTGGCAGGCGGCCCAAAATGCAACTGCAAATCAACATACAATTCATACTGTGGTTCACAGATGGATATTATTAGCAATGCTCTAGTCTGTAGTTAAGAATATTTATGATGGAGCTAAGGGCTGAACTCAGAGTGCTCACGTGAAGTGTAAACCGGCTTAAAAATGGTTCCATCCTTTTAAAAGCATTGCCAGCATCCTAGACGCTACTCTAGACAGGTGGCTTGAGTTTCAGGTGGCCACGGGATACCTGCGTAAGCAAGCCTATAGCAAACAAGTGCTTAGGAGAGAAACACATGGGCCGAGGTCTGACCCTACTAAACCAAATACCAACAGAAGACGGTTTTAGAATTCAGTCCATGGATTTTCAGGATTTCCTAAGTTCTGGGCTCCCAGTCTCGGAGAGGAGAGATGCAGGAGTTGTGAAGTGAAGCGTGGGCGATGCTCTAGGAGCATGCTCTAACGTCGGGGGTGGAGGCAGGCGCTCCGAAAAGATACGGAAGCTGAGGTGCAGGCCTTGGGTAGACTCGAGAAAGGCCTCAAATCCTTTGCCATCACCACCCAGCGTCCCATAGGGAAGCGGCCATCAATTCTGGTGTCCCTCAGTTCCGGCCAGCTGCTGCTTTCTCGCATTAGATGGTGTGGGCAAGCTTGGAGGGCAAACTGTGCCTCCTAGAGCAGATCATCTATCCAGAGCTGAGCTCAGAGTGGGATTCCACGGCCGCCCTGATCAGAACCACAGTCTGAGTTCTACCCCAGACCTCACGGGTCCAATTCCTGTGAGGTCATTCTAAGCACAGTAAATTTGTAGAGCCAGCAATCTAGAGCCACAATATTCTCTTATCCTCTAGACTTCACTGTCAGTTTCTTAAACAGTGGCGCCTTCCCCAGCTGCCCTTGGGTCACAGGATAGCTATCAGGTGGAAGGGGGCACAGTGGTAACACAAACACAACTGAGAGGGAGAATACAAGTGGCAGGGCTTTCGACAGAAGGTATGGAACTGGCCTTTCCTAGATGTCTTTAAAAGACAAGTTGCCCTCTCCATCGGCATTTGGCATTTAGCATCAGCGCCCTCCTGAATACAAAGCTAGACTTCTAGACTTCCATCAGTCCCCTGGATTCAAGCCCCAGGGTGCCAAGCAGCCTCTAAGAGAAACAGCCAGCGTGACTCGCCGCAACCACACCTCACCCCAGACAGGAAGCGGCCAGGTGTCTCCAACCACCAGATATGCCTTGGGTGACTTAACTTAATACAGCTATTAGAGGTGAGTGGTCTCCTGTTTTCATTCACTACCACAGTCTTTCATTTTCACCTCCAGTCAAGGTCACGTCAGCCCTTTATTCTGCACTACTTCTTAATACTTTTTTGAAATCTCAAAAACTTATCCTAATAGGGGCATTAACATCAACTAGACTCTCTGCAAAGGGCGAGCGAGCTTAAGTGACCATACTAAAACGTGCCAGCGCTTTCGTGTCACTATCTATTCCATTAGCTCTGACATCACACTAAAGTAGGACACCACGTTCCAAATGGAAACTGAAACAGGAACGGAGCAGTTTTGCTAGTTAAGCATGGAGGGGGTTAGAAGCCCGACACCTTGGCTCTGCAACTTCAGGAAGGTACAGGCTAACGTGTACCCAGCAAACTCACAAGGTTCAAAGTAGGGTAGGATCAGAAAAACATTTTCTTGGAAAAGAAGGGGGCACCGTTCCTTAACACACTCATTCTTTCTAAAGCAGCCGTGCACATTCTTTCCTTATCTCCCTGGTACTACAGAAAAATACGACAAGCAATAACTCAAATGACACAGTTTTCTGGAAGGTTTTCAGAAAATGGCCCAGCCAGAGTCAAAAGGCAACATCAAAAACATTTATTTGGGAAATGAGAATTAAGATCTGAGGAAAATAAGAAAATCAGATTTCAAATAGGGGCATCTGGCTAAATGACAAGCTTACCAAGGGCAGGGGCCATCTTTCTTACTTGTGTACGAGCATCCCTGGGATAGGGTGTCCATTGGAGGCCAGAAGGCACCCCAGTACTGCACTCCAGACAGACCAAGCACACCGCATGAACAAAGCACAGCGAAACCAGGACAGCTATAGCTTTGTCTAAGCTTGCCAACATGCGAAGGCTTTATGAACCACCTGAAATTTGCCTCTCACACAGGCATTTTCTAGATTAAGTGCCTGATGAAATATATTACTGCCAGTATTTTCTTTAGCCCGATCGTCTGCTACTTTAATAGAGCAGACAGTCCTTGAAACACAGTGGAAAAAAATGCCTTAGAATTTGTCTGGATGATTTCCAGAGTCCGGCTGGGTATTACAGCTAGGCACGGACTGGGCAGAGATGCTGAGGGGATCTTTGCTTGTCCCAGACTAATAGGCTGAGAGTGAAAGAGCACTGCTCAGTGGGTCAAGACCCAGAGCTCACCCTGGGCTCTGACAGTCAACCCTTGTGTGACCTTGGATGGACAAACCTTCTAAGTCTACATCCTCAGCTATAAAATGAGAGACTTGCACTTCATGGGTTTTTTTTTTTCAGGTCTTTATAAAGGGACTGGAATGGCTACCCAAATCTAAATTTGAAAACAAACATGTACCACCATTTAATACTCTTTGGATAATCTTAACCAATGTTAATTAGGTAAATGAAAAAATATAGAATATGCATACTGAAATAAGAAGCCAAAATAAGCTTTACTTATAAATGATGATTAGTGTATCTGCGACATCCAAAAGAAGCAATGAAAAATTTCATTTTTCAAAACAGGCAAATCCAGTAAGATGCCTGTGTAAAAACATTAACATTCAGAAGTATATGTGATTGGAAAAAAGCTCCTATCCACAATATAAACAAGGAACCTAATAACAAAAGGAATATATTTGCAAGAACTTCATTAAAGAAAAAAAACTTAAAAACTCTCTAAGAGACAAAAAACTTCACTACATGGGACTATCTTTCCTTTGGATAAAAAGGCTCAGACTTACAGAGACAGCCAAGTCTCCCTAAAATAATCTCTTAACTCAATGCTAAACAAAATCATCTTTCAACATGACATAACACCAAAATTCATCTGGAAAAATAAACATACAATAAAAAAAAAAAACATATCCCCTCCCCAAAGAAGACAAATGAACGATGAGCCCCACTAGCATGAATATTTAACGCTAACCAGGTACTTCACTATGTATCAAGCACTTTGTTATTGTGAGGTAAGCATCTTGATTCTCGTTTGCTCATCACAGTCCAAATTAAATATTATTGTCCCAATATACAGAAACTAAGGCTTCGATAGAAAAGTAACTTACCTTACCTAAGGTCACAGAGCTTGTAAATGATAGAGCCTTGACAATAATCCGCAGTCCAGCACACTGCGAGATCAACAGAATAAAACTGACAACCCAGAAAAAGATCTAATCACATAGTAGAAGTTTAGTTTATGATTGAAATCAGTGGAAAATAATTAAGGAGGTCTTTGGCTATCTGAATCCTTACAAGATTGATTTATTTTAATGGTTATTCATTTATTTTGTGAGAGAGAGAGAGAGAGAAAACCAGAGTGCATGAGTGGGGGAGGGGCAGAGAGAGAGGGAGAGACCCCCAAGCAGGCTCCGCACTGTCAGTGAGCTCAATCACTCAAACCTGAGCCTATCTCACAAACCTGGGCTGAAATCAAGAGTTGGATGCTTAACCGACTGAGCCACACAGGCACCTCTTAGGTAGATAAAAGAGGAGGAGGAGGAGGAAGAGGAGGGGAAAAAGAAGAGAGAGGAAACATGGAAGGGAGAAGCCGTAAAAGCATTAGAAAAAAACATGGGTAAAAAAGGTTTATGATCTTGGAATGGAGACAACCTTATAAGCAAGATACAAAACTCAGAATCCATTTTTAAAAAGTATAAATCTGGCTGTATAAAAATGTAACTTCTGATACAAAAACGACTATGTTCAAAGTAAAAAAAACAAACTACAAACTGTGACATATGACAGAGAAAATTTCCTTAAACTTCCAAAGAATTTCTAACTAGTAAGACAAAGACCACCACCCAAAAGCAAGCAAAATACAAATGGATCAGTCAATATATGAAAGTGTCAACCCCATTCATAATAAAAGAACACAAATCAAAACCATGCAATACTACTTTTCATTAATCACCTTGGCAAAAACTAAATGATTAGGTAAAATCTGATATCAGTAAGAGTGCAGGTAGATGGAAGGCAATTAAGTGACCTCTATCAACATTTTAAACAGTGAGTCACTAAACCAGAAATTCCAGTGCTAGGAATGAATTTGTTCTATGAACATAGTATATAAGGATGTTCACTGAAGCAGTATTTGGAGTATCCATAAACTGAAAACCTAGAAGTCCAACAACAAGGTCTGGCTAAATAAATGTTAAGCCCACCCATAGAATTAAATCTAGAAAGTTGTTTAAAAAGAAAAACCCAAACGACTACATACCAAAATGAAATCTAAGATATATTACATGAAAAAGACAAGATGCAGAATAGAACAGGAAAAACTCCATTTGCATTTTCAAAAAATGAAAAGGAGAAATAAACATATATGCACAGAAAAATTCTGGGAAGCTATTAAAAAAAAACTAGGAATAGCGATAGCTCTCTTAAGAGTCCAAATGGGAGGGAGGCAGGTAGAGATGAAAAGGACATTGTTTTGTTTTGTTTATGATTTGAATTTTTCTTTACTACTATGAATTTTTTTCCCCAAGCACATATAACTGACAACTCTTTTTTAAATGAATCCAACAAAAGAGCATCTCAACTAAGGCACACTGAACAATAAAGACACAAACTGCAAGGCGGGTTTTTTGTTTTGTTTTGTTTTCAAACATTTACTGAACACAAACACCATTTTTTTTCCTTTTACACAGCAATATTGTTAGTTTCAGATTAGCTGGGCTATTAGGACTGTCAATTGCCACGAAATTAAAAATGATTCTACATGTCAAACTCAAATAGAAAATGTCATGCAATATAATCACTAACAGACCTCTGGTGCAGTCAGCAAGTTTACTATGTTTATTAAAGTCACGTAAATGGTTTGACAAAAGTGCGCAAGAGAATGACATCACTGGTTTGTTACAAATCACAGTGAATTACTAGAATACAACAGTGTAGCTCCCCTGTACGGAGGATTACAGGACGGGGTGAATATCAGAAAGGATAGGTTCTTTTCAACACATTAGGCCAGTCAGATTTAACTCCCCAATGATGTACCTCTGAAAAGATCGGTTAGCAAAGCTGAGGGGCTTCCTCCTCTTTTCTCCTCTGCCAATTACTAAGAAGCCACAACAAAAAAAGCCATGCGCAAATTTTACGACACCTGGTTAAAAAAAAACAGATACAAAACCTTGTTTGCTTCATCACGGGGCAAAGCTTACATCTTCGCTCCTTCGTTTTGCTGATTAGGCCACTCATCACATGGCTCACCCCTAAATGAAAAGCTGTTGATAATTTAGCAATACTCGGCCCTGTACACATATCAAGATACACTCCCCATAACCATCACGTCAATGTCCCTTCCCTGCACATTAACACAAACGAACACGCCACAAACCTAGGACTACAGAGCACGTTTACTTTACACTTTTAAAAATTAATGTATCTATCATCACTGTCAGCATATGTATTTCAGATCCCATATTTGGGAGAGAGGACGCTGTCCCTACAACCCAGCCCACCTGAAGACTTGGGCGAGTCTGCCAGACACGAATGAGAAAGCCCTGCAGTGTGCCGTATGTAACTAGGAGCTTTCTACCTTCCAGAGAGGGTTTCCGGGGCAGAGCTGTGCCTTTTCAGAGTGGAGATAAACACACGGCTTAACATCTTATGGACTGGTAACTTTTTGTAGAGCAAAAAAGGCAGAGTTTCATTTTCTTTAACCCATCTCAATGTTACAGCACAGTCAGTGAGGAAAACAGAAGAGTCATTTGTACATAGATACTTCTGGCTAGGCTAAAAAAGGAACAGTGAAGATTTTTTTTTTTTTACAGAAAATCTACCATAAAAACAAGTCCTTTCTACTTTTATCCATCTACTTACTAGTTCAATCACTGGCTGCTTCTAAACCCAGCACACTGTAATCCAAGGGCCAGCAACTCCCTCCTCACCCTGCCCCACTCCCAAAAAGAAAAAAGTTTCTGCACGAGTAATCCAAAATGGTCTCATGGTAAAGTAGCTGCCTCAACTGCAGTGGAGACTGGGGACAGGGCGCTCTTCCCTTGGGATCGTAATTCGTAAAGACACTTGCCCAATACAGAGTTGATACACGTAGGGAGCTGCGGCCCCCAAATCGTTTGTTACTTCAAACAGCGCTATCGTACCTCTCTAGGTTTCCCCTAATCATCAGTTATTAATCGACTATTAGTGCACAGGAACCAAAACCCTTCCCAGAAACGAGCAAGAGTGAAGCTTGCTTTTTGGTTTGTTTATGTGAAATTCCCACAGCAAAGAAGCTTAGGGTAGTGGGACCGTGGCCTGCCGGAGCAGGCCAGGCTAGACTGAGAAAAACCACATCAAATTACATCAAAAATTTCCCCCTTCTTTATCAGTGGAGGGGAAGGATTCGCTGCCCCATTCCTTGAGCTGAATAGTTACCTGAATCCAAGGGTTCAATTTCACCAACTCTTTTTAAAAAGTACGCACGTAAGTTTCACCTGGCTTGCCCAGGCATTCATCCTCCTGGGCCTCTCGTTCAACCAAATTTGTAGGACAGTCACTGAGCGAGACAAAGCAGCTTTGGCCGAATGTGTAATATTATCAAGGAAGACTTACAATCTGAAGCATACTTCCAGCAATAATCAACAGAAAATGACAAAAGTGGCTGGAAAATGGAGTCAGCCTAGAGTTCTCATGAGCCGAGAGACACAGAACTATGACCCTTCTTACCGATTTATTTTCCTAAAAAATGATAATAATAAAAAATTTAAAAAACAAAACACACACACACACAAAATTTCCGCTTGGGAAGGATTTGGCTAAACGTACTTAAAATAATTCTACCAAAAACAAATAAAACAGGCATGTAGATCACTTGTTTCAAGAATGGTTTTATACAGAGGTTTCACAATACATATCTGGATTTATTTTACAAGACAGAAATAGATCCTTAGCAACAGAGCGCACGATGTACTACGACACTATAGTAGAAAAGTATGTTACCATTAGCAGAGCTCATGGTTCATTCCACGGTCTTCAGACTCTCTCTCACACCTTGTCAGCACTTCAGTCAGCAGCTGCGCTCTCTCCACCATGCATCCCTTCTCCAAAGCACTATCAGTACATTTTGATGTCTGGATATGTACATATAATCATTATCCTCACTGTACGAATACGTAATATCTAAAATAGAGTGCTGGTCCTGGGTAGCCAAAGGGATGACATGGTTTTTAAAACATGCAACATCATCTGATAGTTTAAGTTTTGGTGTTTAAAAATCATACACATTAATAATGGAACCAACTGAACAGCAAGTATCGGAGCCGTTCTTCAGACTGTCAGAGAAACTGGCCTTGAAGACTGAAAAACACAGGGTCTGCTTTAAGCTGTGGAAAAGGTGTGCTTCACTCACCTTGAGGACGTGCATTTTCTCTTTCAGGCCACAAGAGTTGCCAAGAGCAAGGTACAGTATTTCCTTGATTTGCACCGGAAGGATCAAGGCCAGTGATTTTCAAATTAGGGCTCATTCAAATATCTCCCTTTAAGCCATCCTAAAAACCCTCCTTGTAACGACCTCTGGTTAGGAAAACAGAAATACATTACCATGACAGAATTTGCCATCAAAACATTCCTCGCTGAAGCAAGACGAACGTGAAGTATAACTACAGTGGCCCTAAAAGCATCCTGCATCCTTAGGGGACAAAGTTTTTAAGGTTCCCACCTTCCAATCCCTCCCACCCTTCAAACTATTTCATTTTGTCGGGGGCATCTACTTTATTTAAGGCCCTAGGTGCTAATTTTGGCTTGGTCATTATGTTTTATACTGATCCAACTGCAACTCTTCTCTTATACTCCACAAAACAATATGCAAACATAAAATGTTCGTTGAAACTATACACGTTTGGGGTTGGTTTGCTTGTGTTTTTTGAGTTTAGAGCTGATGTTACTACGTCACCATAATGCTCTTCATTAAAGAAAAAAAAGCTGCAGGTCTTCACTTACAGTACCATGCACTAGGAGGAGCTAAGGCATTCATTTGGCACTAGAGAGAAAAAATACAGATAGAGCTCATTTTACTTTATCATTGTTAACATCAATAGAAATAGGTGTATCTCCTTTACTTGAATTTCTGTGATGCTTAAAAGATAATCACAGAATACAATTTCAGTCTGACAGTTCAAATGCTGCCATCAAAACGAAATGAAACAAAACGAAACGAAACAAAAATCCACCTCTGCACAGCCTATCACAGTCGGTGACATTCTGTGGTTAACTTTCAGCTCTCAGACAGAACTACGGTCCAGGCAGCACCGCAAATAATTTTTATCATCAGCAACATTTCATTTCCTATGCCACACTAGTGATTTTGCTACTAGGTGTAAGGGACAAAGTAAAGACAGTGAACAAATTACAAACATCCTCGTTCCTTTTCATCCATCATAAACACCTTATGAGGGGGCACAAACAGTGCCTTCTGGAAAAGAAGTTTCCAGGTTTTAAAAAGAGACCACACGGGAGGAAAAGGGAGAGAGGGACAGAAACAGAATGCATAACTATGTTATGACAATTTGTTTCATAAGAAAACACAGTATTCGTCATTTTTACATGTCTGTGAGCTGAGTTCAAATGCAGACTGCTGCAATTTAGAGAAGTTACGTGAAAACAGAGACCAAAGAATTTTAGAATTTAAGCCTAACGGCAAATGGTCCATCCATATTCTCTGAAAAATTGCTTTAAGACTATGACTCCCTTGTGCATACCAGCCAGCATAATGCAATAATTTCAATGGATTTAACTTTATAAATTTACGACTATTAAGAAATTAGCACATTTTCAGATTAATCCGCAGCTGCATTTTTTTGAAATCCTCCCGACGTTACGATGTGCTGTATGACTCCGCATAAATATTGGAAGAGTGAAAACCACCTGTGGCAGCTTGGCACGTGCAGAACACCTGGGTGTCCCGGGACTTTTTAATGGTCCCTTTTTAGTTGTTTTTCTTCATGAAATCCTCAAAACTGCTCCAAGGATAGCACACTGACACAGGCTTAACAGAAATACTTTTGTAGGCAGTTTTTAAAACATCCACTTCAAATCATAAACATCCCTTGTCACATAAACAAAATATTTTAGAGTCATTCCTTTAAAAAAAATTACAAATGTCGAATCATTATGTTGTACACCTGAAACTAATATAATGTATCTCAATTATACTTTAATTAAGAAAGAAGGGAGGGAGGGAGGGAGGAAGGAAGGAAGGAAGGAAGGAAGGAAGGAAGGAAGGAAGGAAGGAAGGAAGGAAGGAAGGAAGGGCTAAGTGACCAATATCCAGACACCTTATAGTTACACCTAAACAATGTGGCTTTGTTTAAAGTGTATTTGAGATCAATTACCATCATGAGGCAAAAAGACCAAATATAGAACTAAGGAAGGATGGGTAGGGAGGAAGAGAAGTGGAAGGAAAAGCAGAATTTATGAACACATAATTCTATTGTCTGTGATTAAAGTCCTTTACTTTTTAGCACCACATTAAACGATTTTACATATCCAGTCGCTTAATGAAATCCAACAAACTCTTCAAGAGTTCTGGGGATCTGGTCTTGGTAGTTAATGTCATTAGCCCGAACCGCTCGGGCAGCCAGGCACTTGAGACTCATCTTCATTTGAGTTTTAAGTAGTATTTCAGATACCCCAGTGGTACTTTTGTCTAGCGGAGTCTTATTCTGTTTATTGGTCATGTCAGTGTGAGCGCCAGCTTCAACCAGGCTAATGATGATAGAGTGCAAGGTTAAAAAATCACTGATGGGCCTGTTGTACTGGACGATAATGTGAAGGGCACTGTTCCCCTCGTTGTCTACTGCATTCACCTCAGCGCCGCAGTCTAGCAGGAGCTTTGTGACAAGCGCGTTGGGAAAGCTGCAGACATCGTTGGTGTGGAAGTCATCAACCGGGGTGTTCGAGTTGACCGCCAGATGCAGCAGGGTGAAGCCTTCCCGAGTTCTGGGATCAAGGTGAATCAGGTTGTAGATCTGCTTGTTGATCTTGCACTGGTCTTCTTCACTACACTGTGTTTTGGTGGAGATGCACACTAAATACAGAAAGGTATAGAGATTACATTCATAGTTGTCCATAGCGTTGTGGACATCAGCATCTGGGATATTTTTTACTCTGTTCATACTCTGTTCTATTTCCAAAACACTGCATCTCAAAACACATTCTATGTCTGGGGCCTTCACCGTTTCATTCAAATGTATCATCTGTGAGAAGACTTGCGCGAATCGAAGAAGATCCTTGTGGGTATTCCTGTTACCTTTCTGTCTCAGGTGCAGGGCGTGCAGCCACAACTTGATACACTGTTCGAATTCCATGTTATCCGCATAAACGGCTCCCCTGTAAATGATGGGATGCGACACATCAATGTTGTCCGCACCTAAAATCCGTTCCCGGACTATAAGGCCCTCCATGTGAAGAGCATCTCTGTCTTGCCGAATGGATTCCAGTTCCTGAGGGTTCCTACATTCGGTTCTGTTCCCGTAAGCATGGATTGGTGGGAGAACCTCTTTCTCCAGAATGTTATCACCATCCTGAAACCTCTCCAACATGGCTAAATATAAATAGTGGTACGTCTTCATGATGTCGTAGTTCTCGCGGTCATTCGCAAAGGAGGCACCCAAGAGTTCCAGAGCTTCAATCCGACTTCTTCGGTCGCAGTCAGCATGGGAGAGCAGCAGTTCGACGACGTCGGCTTTACAGCTTTCGGCAGCTACTTTTAATGGCGTCATCCCATGGCCGTTGACTACTATTGCCGCGCGCCATTTTATCAGCTCTTTCACGATGTCTATGTGGCCGGCTTCGGCTGCGAAGTGCAGCGCTGTGGCTCCACAATGTGCTTTAGCGTTGGGATCGGCACGTTGTTCTAAAAGGTATCGGACCACGTCGGTGTGTCCCTTATATGCTGCGATCATCAGGCAGGTGTTGTCGTATTTGTTGGCAATGCTGATGTTGGCATTATTTTCAACCAGGTACTTGACGATGTCCAGTCTGCCATCAAAGCACGCCGCCCGCAGGGGGGTCGAGTTGGTCACTGTGGTGTGGTTCACGTTAGCTCCATGGCTGACTAGAAGTTTAACGACTTCAAAATGTCCAGCTCCTGCTGCACACCAAAGAGCGGTGGCTCCGTCAATGACATACCTGTTCACGATAAAAACAAACCGTCAGAAAATGGAGCCCACTTGCCCTAACTGAAGCTTCGAGAATACATTCATTTGCACCGACCAAAAGCTTGATCTACAGAACGTTAATAAAACATGAGTTTTACCTTAAAATCAGGTAAGTGAGGTCAAGCATGTTGCACTGTACTTATACCGCATATAAGCTCAATAAATGTCAACTATTACTGTTATTACCAAAGTACAAACCCTAAAAAAAAAAATCACTGATTTTTTACTAGCAAAAGTAAATACGTTTCAGAAAACACAGAGGAAACATACAGAGGCTCATAACGTCCTTACCACCCAGTTGATGCACTGGGTCCTAAGAAAAAGCACGTTCCTCCTTCCCATGATCCCCCAGGACCACAGTTTCTCTCGATATGTAAGAAAACTACCCTAATCCCTATATTAACGTTACGTTAGAAAACTACGTTAGGAAAATAAGGATTTAAGCAGATCATTTTCCCTAAGATTATCTAATAAGCTAATCAAATATTACACTTCTACCACAGCAATGAGAACGAAAAAAGTCCCGCTCCATACAATATGGAAGGATCATATAAACATAACACTGAGCAAAAGTCAACCAAACACAGTACATATATTACTACGTGTATATACCGATCTGTAGTGTTAGAAGTCAGAAGGATACTGTTTCCCTATAAGGGGAGTAGAGAGTGGGAGGAAGCACAAAACGAACTTTATTAAATACATATGTTCACTTTCTGAAAAACCACTTTCATTTAGTGCATTTCTCTCCATCTGTTATACTCCAATTTAAAAATCTCTGGAGCGCCTGAGTGGCTCAGTAGGTTAAGCATCCGACTTCGCTTCAGGTCATGATCTCACGGTTCGTGGGTGGGTTCAAGCGCCGCGTCCGGCTCTGTGCTGGCAACTGAGCCTGGAGCTTGCTTCAGGTCCTGTGTTTCCCTCTCTCGCTCTCTGCCCCTCCCCAGCTTGTGCTCTGTCTCTCTCTCAAAACTAAATAAACAAATGTTTAAATGAATGAATGAATAAACATCTCAAGGGGTGCCTGGGTACCTCAGTTGGTTAAGTGTCCAACTCTTGATTTCAGCTCAGGTCATGATCTCACAGTTCATGGGATAGAGCTCCAAGTCTGGCTCCACACTGGGCATGGAGCCTGCTTAAGATGCTCTCCCTCCCTCTCCCCTCCCCTGTTTGTGCACATGTGCATGCATGTACAAGCTCTCTCAAAAAAAATTCAAACAATTTAAAATATGTTTATATGTGTGTATATTAGGGGTTTGTGTATGTTCCTCAACTAAACCACTGGAGAAAAATATTAACAGCAGGAAACAATTAGCATTTTCCTGAAAACAAGAGGGCATCTTCCCTGACCTTCAGTCTATGTTAGCACTTTTTGGCTTCATAGTCACCACTTACTTATTGTCTAATATACACTAGGTTCACTACTTATATAAAATCAGACTTGCAAGGAGGCCTATCTTGTCTTTCTACCTTCAATTTTTCCCCCAACCTCAATTTCTCAACTTTTTATCCTATTACTGAGCATCAGACCTAAAAAGTAGATTTTTGCTGCAGATACTTAGATCTACTGTGCTTACGCCACTAAAATAAGTATACTTGGAAGTGTTAAGGGAAAAGGTCAAACAAAACCAATATTTACTGGAACAATTAAGTATCTATATTAAAAACCTCGCTGCTGAGCTCCTCGTTACACAACCTTATGTTATAACACAGGTCAAATTACATCACCCATGAAATGAAAGAGTACAATTTCCCTGGTATAATATAAATATCATAGTTTAACTCCAATTAACAATACCCCCAAAACACCATCGGTCTGTTGTTTCTCCTGAAAAGACCCACTTTATAATAATTCCAGCAGTTACTGCTTCAGTTTCAAATAATGACACAAAATGACGCAAAAGTCTTCTCACTAACAAGGACCTATGAAGATACCTATGGGAAAGGGTGTACAACTGACTGGGAATAGGCTTAATGCTTCTGGAAACATCCTATATCTTAACCTGGGAAGAGGCTACGTGGGTGGATATTTAGGGAAAAAACTCATCAAAGGGCACCCCTAAGATCTGTTCATTTTACTGTATGGAAGACAAACCTCGAAAAAGAAAAACGAGATTTCTGAAGTTTCTTTTTTAAATTTTATTTTTTGTAAATGCCACCTGTTAATTGATTTTTTAAACCAGAGTCCAAAAGAGAAGACATTACATCAGTGACAGTTTTAATGGTTGCCAACTGTACCTCCTGCAAACAATTCAGCTTCATTAAAATTCATTAACATTTTTGTTGTCATGGTTATACAAAGTTCAAATTTTTTTCTTTCACTATCAAAGAAAGTATCATTTATAAGAGCATCAGAAAATATCAGTACCTAGGAATTAATCTAATGAAAAATATATAAGACCTCTACACTGAAAACTACCAAACATCCCTGAGATAAATTAAAGATCTAAATAAATGGAGAGATATTCCATGTTCATGGTTAGGAGCCTCAATAGTGTTAAGATGTCAATTCTCCGCCAAAATGATCTATAGTCAATGAAATCCAATCAAAATCCCAGCAGAGGTGGGTGAGAGAGAGTGTGTGTGTATACATACATGCCAGCATAGCCACACAGAGAGACACTGACAAGTTAATTCTAAAAGGAATACAGAAATGCAATAATGGACCTAGAACAACCAAGAAACGGCTGAAGGGCAACCACAATGATAATGATAATGTGTCACCGGCACAAGGATAGACAAGTGTATCAATAGAACCAAAAGAATCCTCCAGAAACAGATTCACAAACACAGACCCTCTTTTTATTAATTATTTTAATTTTTGAGAGAGAGCATGCAGAAGCAGAGGAGAAGGAGAGAGAGAGAGAGAGAGAGAGAGAGAGGGAATTTCCAGCAGCTGCACGCTGAGTGCAGCTCAATCCCACAACCCTGGGATCCATGACCTGAGCTGAAATTCAGAGCCGCATGCTCAACTGACCGAGCCCCATAGTCTCTTGATTTATGACAAAGCTCCACTGAAAATCAAGGAGAAAGTATGGTCTTTTTCAAACAATGGTCCTAAAGAACTAGGTAACTGTATGGGAAAAAAGTAATCTTGACTTCTACCTCTCACTATGCATAAAAATTGGAGAAGTGGCATACATCTGTATGAAAAGCAAAACAGTAAAGACTGTCTTAATGACCTTGGGATTAATAACCATTTCTTAAACAGAATGCAAAAAAAAACACTAATCATAGAAAAAACGGATTTATTTGACTTCATTAAAATGAAGAACTTCAATTCATCAAAAGATATTGTGAAGAAAGTGAGTATGCAATCCACTCACTGGGAGAAGATATTTGCATTAAATGTCTTTGACAAATCAATAAAGAAAAGGCAAACAACCCAACCAAAATATGGGTGAAAAGACTAAAGGAGTACACACCACAAGAGAAGACAGTCAAGTGACCAATAAACATGAAAAAATGTTCAAGATAATTACGAGGGAAATGCAAAATAAAACCAGGAGTTACCAATTCACAGCCACCAGAATGGCTACATAAAGTTAGTAAGACTGACATGACAAAGTGTTGGCCAGGATGTGAAGCAACTCAAACTCTCAGTGCCGGTAAGAATGCACTGTTTTCAGCTACTCTGGAAAAACTGTTTAGCAACACAGCAACCCTATGACCCGGCAATTCTACTCCTTGGCATATACTGAAGAGAAATGAACACGAATATCCACCAAGGAAGACATTTACATAAAAATGGGCATAGCGGCTTTATTTGTAGAAGTCAAATACTGGAAACACCTACAATATCTATGTGCAGGATAAAGAAGCTGCCTTAGATTCATACAATACTATAGAACATAAAAAAAAAAAACCTGATACATGCAAATACACAGATGATCTCATAGATAGATGACGTGTTAAGCAAAAAAAGAGACAGATGAGCATACTGTACGACTCCCTTTATAGGAAGTTCAAGTATAGGCAAAACTAGCATCTGGTGATATAAGTCAGAATAATCTTTACTTCTAGGAAGGGAAAGGAGAGGAACTGATGGAGAAAGGACACGGGAAAATCTCTGAGAGATAAAAACGTCCTGCATACTGATCTAGAAGGTGTTCACATGAATGTAAACATATTAAAATTTTATTACATTATACAGTCAATTCTTTTTTTATTTTTTAAGTTTATTCATTCATTTTGAGAGAGAGCAAGCAGGGGAGGAGCAGAAAGAGAGGAAAAGAGAGAATCCCAAGCTGGCTCCTCACTGACAACACACAGCCCAATGTCGGGCTTTAACTGCCGGAGCTCATGGCCGGACCGCAGATGGAGTCAGATGCTTAACTGACTGAGCCACCTAGGTGCCACTGTACACTTAAAATTTATTCACCTTACTAGACTGTTCTACCTTAACTAAAAATATGCATAATTAAAAACAAAAATGACACACAAAGAGAAAAAGAGTTTAAAATGAATGTTTTCAATGTGCCAAGCACTCACTGTATTAAGTACTCAACATGCAATGTATCTCATTTTAATCCCTCCTCCCAATAACCCTACAAGGTCAAAATTGTTATTATGCTTATTTCACAGATATATAACTAAGGTTTACATGAGATTTGAAACACAAAAGTACTCTAGAAACTATAAAATGCATCAAATGTAAGGAAACATAATACATGTCATTGTTCAAACACTTAACTTTAAACAGCATTTTCAAACTGATTATTAGTCTATCAAAAATTAATACATAGTTAATATGTTACATTTACATAGTTAAATGTTTCCTTGTGCTTTGCTGTTTTTTAAGTGTTTATTTTTGAGAGAGAGAGAGAGAGAGAGTGCAAGCGGGGGAGGGGCAGAGACACACACACACACACACACACACACACACACACACGCACACACACAGAATCTAAAGAGGCTCCAGGCTCCCTGCTGCCAGCACAGAACCCAATGTGGGGCTTGAACTCATAAGCTGTGAGATCATGACCTGAGTTGAAGTCAGACACTTAACCGATTAAGCCACCCAGGTGCCCCAGTTTCCTTGAACTTTAAAAATATAAAATTATTATATTCTAGGAACATGAACCTAAACCATGTAAAACTCAAAAATTTCACATTAAAATAGGCATTCACATACATTAACTTTAACTCACAATAACCATATAAGACATATATGACCCCCATTTTAAGGATGAAGAAAAGAGACAAAAAGTGATTAAAATATTTTTCTCATCCAAAAATTCCCCAGAATTAGTGATGTAGGAGTAAAAATTAAATTACAGGCACATACTTCACTTGGTTTTTTGTAATAGTTTAATGCTTTTTGTGGTGTAGCCTAATCATTTCCATTTTTCCATATAATGATGTGACAGGAGCCTCAAAAAAGTTTCAATTATCTATTTTTATTGAGGCAATTAAAAATTGTAAATAGTTTAGGACAGGGGCGCCTGGGTGGCTTAGTCAGTTTAAGAATCCGACTCTTGATTTTGGCTCAGGTCATGATCCCAGAGTCATGGAATCAAGTCCTGCGTTGGGCTCCTTGCTGAGTGTGGAGTCTGCTTGAGATTCTCTTTCTCTCCCTCACTCACTCGCTTTCTCTCTAAAATAGATCTTAAACAATTTTAAATAAGTAAATAGTTTAGGACAAAAATATTCACTGCAGAATGTATTAGAAAATGACTTGTCCTGGGGCGCCTGGGTGGCTCAGTCGGTTAAGCGTCCAACTTCGGTTCAGGTCATGATCTCACAGTTCGTGGATTCGAGCCCCGCGTGGGGCTCTGTGCTGACAGCTAGCTCAGAGCCTAAAGCCTGCTTCATATTCTGTATCTCCCTCTCTCTTTGACCCTCCCCTGCTCACACTCTCTCTCTCAGAAATAAATAAAAACATTTAAAAAATTAAAAAAAAAAGAAAATGACTAGTCCTTCAGAAACATTAGCCTTAGTAAATTTTGAAAATTAAATACATTAACCTAATATTAACCTAAATACATAAGCCTAAAATCTATGACATTCCTTTGTCCATAAAATTCAGCTGCAATTATGAGCACAGACTTCCTCAAAACAACTTAACCAAACACATTTATAACTGAAAATAAATATATAATAAAATTAATGCAGTATGTACTTAGTCCATATGGGAGAAGCACTATAAAAACAATGATCTTTCTAGACTCAGTCCAAATTGCACTGCAGATTCTCTATTATGTATTTTAATTTTAAAAATCAAGAAACTGGGGCACCTGACTGGCTCAGTTGGCGGAGCGTGCGATTCTAGATCTTGGGGTCGTGAGTTTGAGCCCCATGTTGGGGGAAGAGAGATTACATTAAAAAAAAATAAATAAATAAATAAAATAAAATAAAATTAAGTAAATATATAAATATCAAGAAACTATAATCTGACATTCACCTTTTTAAACAAAATGTACACATCAGATAGAAACATTTCACAAATTTTAAAAACATTTCCGAACACAAAACTACGTAGAACTATTTCCAGGTTCAATGTGAAATAAAAATGTCTGGTTCAAGTATTTGAAATGGAAATAAAAATTCATTAAATGTAAATGATGAATACTTTATTTTAACCAAAGTCCTTAAAATCATTTACTAGATCAAATGGAGTTTCTTAAAATATATACTCCCCGGTAATGACTTTTAAATGAAGTCAAGTGATGATGTGCCCCTTAAGCCTGTCCTCTACCAGGACATCAAAACTATTAGTACTAGCACCAAGTTTAAAAGTAAGAGAACTCAACAAAAAACCTGAGATTCCAAGAGGTCCTGTTCTCCTTCCCATCCATGTCAGCAAACCTCTTTTAGGACAAAGTTCCCCAGAAACTCTGGCCCAGAGCTGTCAGGCCCTAGGAACTCAGGCCAGCACAATATTCCATGGTCACCTGACACCTTACCTCTGTTCTGTTTCGTTTCTATAACATTCTTAACAGTCTCTCATTCTCCAATTAAAGGATCTTTCATTTCCACTCAAGTAAAATTTCTTGCCTACTTGTCTGTCAAGTTTAGTCTTCACATATTAAACCATAAGTAAAATAATCTCAAATGTTACTCCTAAAAATATGAACAAGGGCTCAAGTATCACCGTGGGGCTTGATCTAGGCAGGCAGTCCCTTCCTCCGTGGGACTCTTATTATGAGTCCACTTTAATTTCCTAAGATATAATAGAAATTTTTAGGCAGAACATAAACTTTAAAAAGATTTTTATAAGATATTTAATGTCTCTCTCTCTCTCTCTCTCTCTCACACACACACACACACACACACACACACACTATATCAAACCCATAATTATACAGATAACTGTTGCTTAGATGAAGATAAGAAGTGAAACTACTTCAGCACGCAGGGAGAACCTGTGAGTCCCCACCTGGCCATGGCTCTCAAGCGCCAATGGAATCTAAGGGGCGATTCAGCCAAGTACCTCTCAAAGAGCCAGCCCCTAAGGGATGAGTGAGCTTCACATTGTTAACACCGCATTCAGGCCATTTTCATAATGTCTGGAATGAGCGCAAAGCGAAATCATGACATTTGCAAAGAACACTCTTTTTTATCTAGTTCTGAAATGCCAAAATGACTGGAATAAACTGCAAAATCTCACAGAGTGGTGTGAGTGGGCAGGAAGGTGGCCATGAACTTCAATGCTCCCTTGTTAGATCATTGGTAAGCTCCTCAAAATTAGAAACCTTGTATTTCTTCTGTATCCTCCACAGAAGATGTAATAAATAGGGCTAGGCCCACTGCAGGCACTTAATAAATAAAATTCTCAACTACCTTTACACAGCAGCCAACAAATTCATAATTGTAACAATCCACACACCGAACAGACAGATTGAAGGGCAGAAAGAATGCTCAGCCAAAATCTCAAATGACAGAACTGTTCGCAACTACAGTCTCACCAATCCGACTCGCTACTTCCCAAGGCTCATCAAAATCTGGCCTCTACCTCACTCCAGTCTCCCACAATCTCTTCTCAATCTCCCCAGTTTGAACCCCTTTCTACAACCACGCTGAAACACTGGTCACTGCCAAGTTCACCATGCTGTTGCCTCTCTTCTTCACTTCTTTTAAGACCCAACTCAAACGTCACCTCACCCAGGAAGCCATCTCTGATTCCCCCAGGCAAAGCTGAGCACTCCCTCTTCCTGTATTCCCTTAGTAGTCCAAAAGACTTCTAAAACTTTAAATACAATTATTCACTTATATATCTATTTCTGTCTCCCCGATAGACTGTCTTCCTCCGCAGCGGGAACAGTATGTTATTTACCTCTGCATACCCAATCCCTACTACGGAGCCTGGCACACAGTAGGAGTTCAGTAAGGGTTTGCCTACTGAACTCTTCCATTTCATTGGCCGGTGAAGAACACCGGGCAAGATAATCCACTATACAGGCTCAACGCTACATTTCCAGTCATTTCAAGTTCTTTTGGTTCCATCTCAAAATACCTTTCTCTTTTCTGGTTAAGGAAGACAGCAATAAGCAAAGCCTTTCCAAATAATTTAGGAAACTATTTTTTCTCACCACTATTCTCCACTCTTCGGAACAGGCCCCAGCAAGCTCCTTGGCTGCAGTGTTGCCGGTAGATGATACATCTCAAGGAACGCATGTACCTATACAAGTGGAATGGTGCTGGAAGTTCAGGGGTCGGTCATTCTGTGTCACTTCTCTGGGTACGGGAAAGGCTCTGGGAATGCAGGCAGTTACAGAAAGGACACAGAAGCCAGGAAGGGAGAGCAAACACGAATCAGGTTGCCATCTTCAATCAACAGGAAAAAAGAGCATCTCCTTAATGTCTAGGGAGGTGGCACAGGATATTAACCACCAACGCAGGCTATCAGTTCATCAAAATGTAATACTCTAATGTTTTCTTCTCATCTAAAACAGAAGAAAAAGCTTCTATTATTTAAACGTAAAAGCGAATCAACCAAAATTCGACAATGCCCTAGTCATCCTCAAGAAGCGCTTTTTCCATGCGATTTTAGCCAAGCAGTTTTCAAGCACCGAAACTAAAGACACACATCTTTATGCTTGGGCCACATCCACCTCGAAAAGGAAGGGGAAAAAAAAAAAAAAGCTAGAACAGCTTATATACTGGCACCAAAGTCAACCAAAACAAATGCAATCAATGAAGTTTGTAATCTGTAAGACACTTTGTAATCATCCAGCACAGCAGACCGCTGTCAAACCTGACAGTTCTGTGTTAAATAGTATCACACCCCAAAGATATGTACAACCAGACCTAGAATTTGATTCCCCATCTCACGGAACAGCAAACTATCAAGTTTCCTCACAATATCACAAGATAATGTGTATTAACAATAGCATCATCCGCTGTTATCAGGACCAGTGCCATTTTTGCAGTCAACATCTCTACCCCGAGCAACGTGGAAGGGTCGGCATCGTGTCTTGCTTGGGATATCTGGCTGCCTGACGACCCCTCCCGAGGCTGGAGTTCTAGGGGCTTATTTCGACAGCAACCCGCCTGAAGGAGTAAAAACGGGGTGACCAAATAACTCGTCAAACCGAAGTCTTCAATGTTAATTGCTGACCGCTTTAATTTCTGCTCTCGGCTCCGACCCCCACCATCGATAAAGGTCAACCCTGGAAAGGTGCACCTCCTCCAGACGACTTGTTCCCAGACTCTCTCGTGGAGAAGAATACCGGTTAGATGTCATGGCAGAGGTGTGGCTATTGACGCACAGAGGGAATGGGGGTTAGGGGCCGACGAGGATGAGCAGCAACACACGGGATGAAGTCTCAGCCCCGGGAGACGAAGCGGTCAAGGATGCGGCAGGAGGATGCACCGAGAGGAAGCAGTGATGCCTCCGGGAAGAGAGGGAAGGAGGGGGGAGGCCCCTCTCGGGGCGCTAGGAGAGGGGCTGGATGTACCTACCCGTCGAAGCGGACAGTGCCCGTCTGCTGAGTCTGCACCCGGTAATGTTCTAACAGCAGGCGCACCACCTTGGCGTGCCCATTGCGGGCCGCGATGATGAGGGGCGTGGAGCGCTGCCCTCCTTGCTGGCTGACATAGCCCAGCAGATAGCGGATGTCGCTTTCAGACCGGTTGAGAAGCAAGGCGGCCAGGGTCAGCACCTTGCCCTCGCTGGCCGCCTTGTACACATAGCCAGCCAGGCCCTCCATGGCCGCCGCCAACTCCAACACCCGTTTGGTCGCCACCGCTGCTGCTGCCTGGCGCCCCCGGAGGCCGCGTTCGCCAGCGCGTCAAACCTGGGCCCTCACAGCCCATTCAACAGGGCGCCGTCGCCGCCGCCGCGCCCAGGCAGCAGCGCGGCCCGGGGAGGGCGGAGACGCGGAGGTGGCCGAATGCCGCAGGGGGCACGTCCGCGACCCGGCCCGGGCAGGGAGGCGGGCGATCAGGGCCGCCCCCAAGGCCCTAGGCGCCGGCCCCGGGCCGAGGGGATCTCCATGGCGGCCGCCGCCCTGGGCCTCGGGCCGGACCCCTCCTTCCTGCGGGCTGCGACAGGCGCGCGCCCGAGCTACGGGTCGCCGGCGAGGTCCCAAGAGGACCGCACGCGCCCCGGGTGGCCAGTGATGGGCGCGTCTCGCTTGCCCCGGGCCGCCGGGCCTGGGGCCTGAAACCGCCTGGGCCTCCGCCTCCGCCTCCGCGCTGCGTCCTCCCCGGCTGGGGGAAGCCCGCGGGCGCTCGCCCACCAGAGCTCCGAAGCGCCAGACGCGGCCGATGGCTTCGGAGCTCCACGCCCGCCGAGGGGGGAAGCCTCCGGAACGAGGCGGAAAGCGCCGCGGCAGCAGCCCCCGGACCCGGGGCGGGCAGGAAGGCGCGCCTCCGCACACTGGGCCGGGAGGGGGAGGGTGCGAGCGGGAGGGACGGTTAAGCCGTGTGTCTCCTCCAAAGCCGCCCGGCCGGCAAACGAGGCCTCGCTGAAGAAAGGTTCTACTGCGCTACGGCGGCCCGTCCCCAATTCGGGCCTGAATGTCCTCGTTGCCCTTGACGCCTGGAGCCTCCTCCTCGCCCCCACGCGGCCCAGGGGCTCCCTAACAGGAAGGGGGACCGAGTCGGGGAGCTGAGGCCGTACCACCGGTGGGCTAGGGGGCCCGCCCCGTTTTACCATAGAAGGTGCGGGACTTCTCTCTGCCCTGATTGGGGGCCCGGGAAAGGGGGGTTGCACGCACCCGACGTGCATTTTAAGTAAAGGGTGGCGTCTGTGAGCCCCAGAAACGTGAGAGGACTTGGGAGCTTGGCACCAGGCTCGGAGACAGGATTGGAATCCCGGCCTATGCCTCCAGGAGAGGGGGATTAAGTGTGTGAGAAGGGGTAGGGGGGCTGCCTCCGCGGTGGAAAAGGGACGCGGTGTCTGGAAGGAGGGCGACGTCTGTATTCAGACCCACCAGCACTCTGAGCCCGAGCCTGACAGAGCGTCCGTTTTCTCACAGACCTCTCAAGATTGTTCGGATTTGAAAAGCCCATTTATCTAACGAATACTAGGGATCTACTATGTGCCAGGTTCTGCTTGGCACTAGCGATTCAGTGATAGACAAGATAAACACAGCCCTTTCCTTCTGGGGCTTGTGTTGTGGGGAAGAGAGACAATGAACGAGTAAACAAATGCTGGCCAAGACTGGTTGAGTTAGTATTACCATTTGCTGTGAAGCAAATAGAGTGATGGGGGTGGGGTGGGGCCAGTCGGCTCATCTGGCTAATCCTTTGAGTGGTCAGACAAGACCTCCAGGAAAGGTAAGAAGAACAAAGGGTATTCTGGGCAAAGGGGAAAGCTAGTACCAAAGCCCTGAGGAGGTCGGAGGCTTGGTGAGCTCAGAAACAAAGGTGCGTGTGGCGGCAGCAGAATGGGCCGGAGGAAGAACGATGGAAAGCGAAGTCAGCTGGTGCAGGTCATGGTAGGACTCAGTCACTGTCCTGAACTGTTTAAATTCTACTCGTAAATGTGATAGGGGCATTTGAACAGTTTTAAACAAGAAAGTGACACGACAATGATTTATGGTGTTTTTTTTAAGTTTATTTATTTATTTCGAGAGAAAGAGAATGAGCAGGGGAGGGATAGATAGAAAGGGGGACAGAGGATCCCAAGCGGGCTCTGTACTGACAGCAGAGAGCCCAATGCAGGGCTCACACTCACAGACGGTGAGATCATGACTTGAGCGGAAGTCAGACGTTAACAGACTGAGCCACACAGAAGCCCCATGATTTATGTTATTTAAAGATCTCTCTGGCTGATATGTAGAGAATAAACTCTAGCAGGCAATAGGAAGCAGGAAGACCGTTTAAGAAGAAAGGTCTTGAATTAGGATGGTCGGAGGATGATGAAGCTCCCAGGGGCAGTCACAAAATGTGCAAGCTCAATAGGGAAGGTTCTTCTCCTGCCACCCCGATCCCACAAAGGACAGTATCTATCACAGAGAAAGAACAAATACATGTACTTGTCCCCAGGGACCACACTGGGGTCAACAAGCTTTATATATTTTATTTGAGCCCCTATTCCAATCCCAGTTGGTGAAGGCCTCCTCTCAGTTACAGAGCTATTGGTGGGGTTTGACCACTTCTCACACCCTCTCCTCCAAGGACACCTGGGTGGCTCCGTCAGTTGAGCATCTGACTTCAGCTCAGGTCATGATCTCAAGGTTCCCAGGTTCAAGCCCTGAGTTGTGCTCTGTGCCCGGAGCCTGCTTTGGATTTTGTGTCTCTCTCTCTCTGCCCCTCCCCTGCTCCCACTCTGTCTCTCTCAAAAATAAATAAACATTAAAAGTTAAAAAAAAAGAAGAAAGAAAATGAGGGCTGAAGATGACGTTCCACTGGTAGAGTCTGAAATAGCTGGTGGAAAAGAGGGGGAAGCAGGTTGGTTCTAGGGGTTCAGGACTGGCCAAATATCCAGTTCCTGACAGGCTGATCCAGGCTTTTTGCCTTCTGGGGACTTGACAGTGACATATTCAGGTGTGTGACCTGGGGGCTCCCTTCCAACTGATTCCCCTCCCGAGCTCTGTAGAGCAACCAGGCTCCTCATCCCTTCTCTCCCCCAAGGCCAGCCTCTTGCCCTACATCATTTTTCCCCCACCTGACTTTTTGAAGAAGGTGACCCAGACACAGGCCCCGTCTTCCCTTCAGTTTTGTTTTCTGGAGGAGACCTGATTCATCCATCTATTATTCATTGCTGAGTAAGAGACTTCCTTCTTCCTCCTCTCATCCTAGCAAGAAAAAATAGGGTTCGTGCTAGCGCTGACACCTCAGTTTGGTGGTATTCCTGGGTGGTTTCTAGGAGGGGTGCCTGGCCTAGGAGTCATGTGAGAGAGGGGCTCGCAACTTGCACTGTGGGACCTCCTCCCCCAGATAGGAGTATGCTTCTTCTCCAACAGTCCAAGGTCAGGAGTCTGATGCTGCTCTTTTCTTCTATACGTATCATAGTTGACTAGTGTAGGGTTCTGGGCTACCTTGGTTGCTCAATAGCCATTGGCTAACTGGAGACTATTTGGTTGCCACTATTTACCTGGGCTTGGATGGTGACATTTCTGTGGTCGTGTTGTGCAAATCTGGAGAGAGGATGTGTAAACAGGACAAGGCTGCTTTCCCAAAGGCCAGAGCCCAGAAATAGTTCCTTGTGCCTCTGACCTATTCCCCGCCCCCACGACCAAAAGCTACTGAGCAACTGGACAGATAGTTAAATATAACCACAAGTAGTAACATCGTGATGGAGATGAATTTCCTGGTGACAACAAATTGCAATCTTCTACCTGGAGCAAGGACAGAACTGACCTCCAGCGCTTCATCTTCTGGGGATTTGGGAGGAGGCCTGCGAGCAGAATGAACTATGCCTTCCCTCCATGGGGCAGTCCTTTCCCCAAGCCGGGTTGACTTGGCCTTATAACTCTGAGTCAGTGGAGTTTCTCAGATTTTGTATCAAGGGTGACCCTTGGCATTGAATAGATCTGGGTTGGACCCCCTTCTCCATGGGCTAGCTGTGGCCTTGGACAGAGCTCTACAATGGAGTTAATTTTCTTTCCTTGCAGTGCTGGCATGATAGCAACGTGGAGCTCTTTCACCCAGCCTGGCCCTGCAAAGGAGTGCCGGTCAGTACATACTACTTTCCATTCTCCCTAGTTCCCACCCGACTGTCATCCTTCTATCCTTCTATTAATCCTTCCATTAATCTGTTCAGAGAAAAGACTTCCCACCCATCTGCATGTTCCCTGCAAGAATGCATTACTTCTGAGAAGGGAAAGTAAATCCATAGGGGCACCTGGGTGGCTTAGTCAGTTAAGCGTCCGACTCTTGATTTCGGCCCAGGTCACGATCTGGCATGTTTCATGAGTTTGAGCCTATCTGCACAGAGCCTGCTTGGGATTCTCTCTCTTACCCTCTCTCTCTCTCTGCCCCTCCCTCACTCACACTCTCTCTCAAAATAAATACATTAATTTTTTAAAAAAAGAAAGTAAATCCACACTATGCAAAGGGGTGAGGAGGCTAATTAACAGGAATTCAGAAATTCTAACAGAGGTACAGAGGGAAGACGTCAGAAATCAGTGAATGTGGGGGCCCGTAGATGGCTCAGTCAGTTAAGTGTCCGACTTCAGCTGAGGTCACGATCTCACGGTTCATGGGTTCGAGCCCCGTGTCGGGCTCTATGCTGACAGCTAGCTCAGAGCCTGGAGCCTGTCTTTGGATTCTGTGTCTCCCTCTCTCTCTGACCCTCCCCTGCTCATGCTGTCTCTCTCTCAGAAATAAATAAAACATTAAAAAATTTTTTCAATTAAAAAAAAGAAAGAAAGAAAGAAATCCGTGAATGTGACCACCAGGAAACCACTGATGACCCTTCTCTCTTAGTCCAGAGGCCCGGTGACCCATTGGCCTCTCCCTGTCTTCCTCCCTCTCCTTACCTTTCCCTGAAAAGCAGATTCTCGAAGACAAAGCCTAAGGTGGGAAAGTGGGAAGTTAGTCTGCGTTGTTTTGCAAACCAGTTCACCCCAGCCGACTTAGATTTACCAAGAGTAGATGGCAGTAGATATATATCTGCTTTCTTCTAACGCCACTCCTCCCTGATTCAAGACAGCCATCAGGTATCTGGGATAATAGTAACAGAAATAACAATGCTAGCTCTTACTGAGTGCTTACTGGGTGCCCAGGCATTAGAGTAAACACTTTAAAGAAATTGGCGTGTCCATTTTGCATAAACCTCTGACGACATACTATTATCATCATTCCCATTCTTCAGATGAGGAAACTGAGATAGAGATCGCTTACCCATGGCCTCGTAATCAGAGGGTGGTAAAACATCAGGGCTTGAACTCAAGCTATCTCACCTCCTACCTCTGTCCTTGCTACCAACTTTCTGTGCCTCCATTTATCCCCCTCTGAGTGGCCACCACTCAGAGTGGTTCCTCACTCCTACTTAGGAACACGGGTCCAAATCCGAAGCAAAGAGATCAGCCTTGGCTTTGTCCTGAGCCTTATACCAGTTTATACTTCTCTTGGGACCCTTACTTCTTTCTGATACTAACCCGAGTCTGTATAGCACTTCGTAGCCTACAAAGCACTTTCTAATCCACCTGATCCACCCTCCCCCTCCTCGGCTTCTTAACAGCCTTCTGTAAGTAGGGCGGCACAGAGCATGGTGGGTCAGCGCCAAGCTCTGGAATCTACTTTTCCAGCACCCCAGCTCTGCCACATGCTAGTTTTGTGACGTGGGACACGTTGCTTATTAACTTCTCCACAGCTGTTCCTTTATTTGTGAAATGAGGATAATGATAGTGCCTCTCCTATCTGGTTGTTGTGAGGGTTGAATGAAATACACACACACACACACACACACACACACACACACACACAGCAAGCAAACTCAGTAAGTGTTGCTAATTGTCATCTCACTGGATCCTCTCCCAAACTCTCTGGGAGTAAACAAAGCAAGTCAGTTCTTGTCATCAGTAAAAATGAGTGTAAACCAGATCATCTCTGAGCTCTCTTCCAGCTCCGTGAAGCTCTGAGTCTACCACGAATGACATGTATTTATGGACACATCTTAGGTCGTCCACACTGTAACAACCTGTAAAGGCCCCGCCTTTAACAGAGGTCTTTGTATACAGTGTCCTACAGGTGGATGTTAGCACAGAACAATAGTCCCTGCCTCCTCCAGGCATTGAGTTGAACAGATGAGAAATTCCTGAGTGGCATTTAGCATAGTGCTTGGCACTGAGTAAGCTCCTAATAAATCATAGTTACTATTGTTGTCCCATCTCACAGTGAGGCTCCCCATGTGGCTCTTAGAAACATAGACTCTGGAGCCATACTGGTTCATCCTGCTGCCGGCCCTGTGGGACCTTGAGCAAGTTCATTAACCAAGCAGGCTGCAGTTTCCCAATCTGTAAAAAGGGTGTGATGATAAATAACAGCAGGTGCCTATTAAGGTTGTTGTATACATCCAGTGAGTTGATATAAGAAAGGTACCTAGAACTGTGCCTGTCATATGCTTGCTGTATGTAAGTGCTCTTTGTCGTCATTTATGGATGATGAGACCCCCCCCCCAGGCTCATTGACATCGAGTGACTATTGCAAGCAGCAGGGGAGTGGGGACCCAAATGTAATAGGTCTACCTGATTCCAGAGCTTCAATCCTAGGATTAGGTTAGGTTGCTGCCCCAGATGACCCGAATACATTTCAACAGGAGCCTTCATTAAAGTTGGAGATTTCAGGAGCAGAGGACAGTGAGTTGGCACCACAGCCTTCGGAGGTGAGGGGGACCAGAGGATGCCATCAAATCACACCGCAGGAAAAGCAGCCTTTTCCTCACCGATCTCTGGCCATACGGCTTCAGCATTCCATCAGGGCCACAGCCCATGAGCCTACAACCGTGGCGCCACCCACGCCTGCCCTCTAGCCTGCAGTCTGCAATGCAACCCTCATTATGCACTTTGATGTCACACTCAAAATTGAGCCCCGGCTCTTCAAGCCAGACAGGCCCTGGCCTTGGGGCTTTTTCCGTTTCTGAGGCATGATTCAACCCAGGAGACAAGACCAGACAGCTTCGTTCAGAGGAAGGAGGGCTGGATGGTGTGTGGAGAGGAAGAAAAAACAGGAGCACAAGTCGGGGCTGCAGGGGGAGGGGAGGAGGAGCAAGCAGAGGGAGCCTACCTGCTCCAGAGCTGCACAAAACATGGCCGCCCACTGACCAATTTATCTGCCATGTCGTCAAATGTATTGATTTACACGTGAAGCCAACTGTGCTTCTAACTCCCCAGAGAAACACTAATAACATTTCACATTTATGTCACACAATATGAGCATCAAAGCACTTTCACACAAACAACCTTAACGTTGAGTGGTTTTTTCAAATACTTTGCTTTCCTTATTACAAAGCACCATATGCTTATTGAGAAACATAGGGGGGCGCCTGGGTGGCTTAGTCGGTTAAGCGTCCGACTTTCGCTTAGGTCATGATCTCGCGGTTCGTGGGTTCGAGCCCCGCGTCGGGCTCTGTGCTGACTGCCAGCTCAGAGCCTGGAGCCTGTTTCAGAGTCTGTGACTACCTCTCTCTCTGACCCTCCCCTGCTCACGCTGTCTCTCTCTCTCTCTCTTAGAAATAAAATAAAACATTTTAAAAAAAGAGAGAGAGAAACATAAGGAAGGGGCGCCTGGGTGGCTCAGTCAGTTAAGCGTCCGACTGTGGCTCAGGTCATGATCTCATGGTTCACGGGTTCAAGCGCTGTGTGGGACTCTGTGCTGACAGCTCAGATCCTCGAGCCTGTCTTCGGATTCTGTGTCTCCCTCTCTCTCTGACCCTCCCCTGCTCACGCTGTCTCTCTTTCTCTCTCTCAAAAATAAATAAAACATTAAAAATAAAAAAAAAAAAAAGAAATGTAGGGGAAATTTTTTAATGTAAATTTTAAAATCTCAAATATGTATGTGTCATACTACTAGCAATAACACTTTCAGCAAAGAGTTTTGCATAACATAACTTAACATAAAATCACAGTCATTTCTTAATGTTACAAAATATTCTGCTCTGACAATTCACTACGACCGCATTTATCAGTATAGATGCACCACAATTTCTGTAGCCTTGCTTTAATTATCGGACATTCAAAATGTTTGCAAAAATACTACGATTATAAATAATACTGCCATGAACATCTTGTCAGTTATGTCTTTGTGTGTATCTGATTATATCCTAATAATAAATTTCTAGTAATGGATTTACTAGCTCAAAGGATTTGAATATTTTTGAGTATATAAAGCCAAGTTACTCTCCAGGAAATATAGTTTACACTCCCACAGACAACGTGTGAGAGTCTGCCTCTCGAGTCTGTTTCGAGCCATGAGCCAGTGCATTAGGTGACAAGTATCTCACATGACAGATGAGAACTGAACACAAAAAGTTTAAGTAACTAGTGGGGCATTCACAGAGCTGAGAGCCAAACTCTAGTCTCCTGGATTTGACACCGGGGCCCTTCCCACTCTGCCCTCTTGACCAAAAGAGTTCAGAGCAGGTTTTCCTGAGTGATGGAGCTATATAAAATTTTCTTTTCATAGCAATACTTGTTGGTGAAAATATTTGTTTAAATCTTCCATTTCATGACCTTATTTGTGCCATGGATTCCTTTGGCAATCTGGTGAAGCCCACCAACCCCTCTCAGAATTATGTATGTATATGCATATATTACAAAAAATAAAAAAGGAACCCAGTTATATTAAAATAAAAAAGGAAAATGATATGATAATGTATCTGCTCCTTTATTTTATTTTATTTTATTTTATGTTATTTTATTTTATGTTATTTTATTTTATGCAATCTCTATACCCCATGTGGGGCTCAAACTCATGAGATCAAGAGTCACATGTTCTAGGGCACCTGGGTGGCTCAGTCGGTTAAGCGTCCGACTTCAGCTCAGGTCCTGATCTCGCGGTTCGTGAGTTCAGGCCCCACGTCGGGCTCTGTGCTGACAGCTCAGAGCCTGGAGCCTGCTTCAGATTCTGTGTCTCTATCTCTGCCCCTCTCCACCCACCCCCTCAAAAGTAAATATACATTTTAAAAAAAGACTCATATGCTCTGCTGACTGAGCCAGCCAAGACCCCCTGTGTCTGCTCCTTTATAAACGCATTAATACCAAGGTCTAGTACTGCATGTTGAAGAGGCAGTCCACAGGAGTCCTGAGTGACCCTGTACATTCTTGCTGAGTGTGCCAGACTACAGGGCTTATCCGTTGCTCAATTCTGAGCAGCATCAGTAGCTGGTCACTTAAGCAACCAGACTAGTTTATTTGCTGCTTGCTACATTTGTTGCTTGCTCAGAAACTGCAGGGCCCTGGGCCCTAAACTCATGTCTTTTAACAAAATCTGCTACCTGGGCTCCTGTGACCTGGCCGGGCATGCCTTGGGGAAATAGAAATTAGGGAAGCCGCACAAATACACTGACACTCTGGCTCTACCCCTTTTGTTGTGAGTAATAAAATCTTTTCATGTCGGATCCAGGAGTTTTGTGACTTCTGCCATGATCCACGAAACTGCGGCAAGCTGACTTGGTAGCTTGTACGTTGGCAAAATCTCAGAGCCTTCACGGCCCTAACTCCACATTAATTTCAAAGTAGTGATGAGCAGGGGCGCCTGGGTGGCTTAGTCAGTTAAGCGTCCGACTTTCGCTTGGGTCATGATCTCACGGTTCGTGGGTTCGAGCCCCGCATCCGGCTCTGTGCTGACTGCCAGCTCAGAGCCTGGAGCCTGTTTCAGTCTGTGACCCCCTCTCTCTCTGACCCTCCCCTGTTCACGCTGTCTCTCTCTCTCTCCTAGAAATAAATAAAACATTAAAAAAAAGAATTAAAAAAAAAAACAGTAGTGAGCATAAATGAGATATATGCAACAGCTGTAAATGCAGACCTGGTGACAGACGGTCATAATTGTTATTGTGACATGGCCACAGTCACTGTGATTTGTTGCTTATATTCATAGTTAAAGGAAATACTGAATTTCAGTTAAATAAATGTCAGGGTTTTTTTTTCACACTTGAGTTCACAGATCTTGTGTGCTGCCAACTCCCCAAAAGGACACCAGCAAAATCTGTTGATCAAGCGGAGTAAGGCTATTGGGTATTTCCTGCAGCAAGGGAGAGTAACAGCTTGATCGTGATCTGGTAGTATCTTAGAAAGGGGATTTCGAGAAAGGAGGTTTGTAGGATTTTGGGGGTCTGGGCTTACATGATTTAAGGTGGTTTTTCAAAGCAAGAAATTGATGGAGATTGGGCACAGTTTAGCATTCACAGACCCAGAGAAGCAGGGGTCTTAACACAAGTCTTGATAAATAGCCTTTGTCATTATGGTGAACTCTTTGCCTGTATGTGCTGTCTGTGGTCTCGATAGGATAGCAGTCACCTGTCCTGTCCCTGATGAGCAACCTATTTGCCCTGATAAATTAATTTCTTGAGCTAGCAATTAATCCATTTATCTTCCTGGGCAAGGATTTTCTGGAACGGTTGTGTGTCATGTTGATATGGGTGGTGTCCGTTCTTACGCAACAAGCCCAACTTCTTATCTGAAATCCCTTTTCTCACAAAAGTGGAAGCCTGCCTACTTTTGCCTGTTTTTGCCGTCTATCCTTTCCATACTGTGAGTTTGCCATGGGTGGGGGCTAAATCTTCTAGTCCCAGATGTGGAATTAGTTTGCTTTCCATATATTTGTATTCAAAGCGTATAATACATACTGTTTTAATACTTGCCTCTGTTAATATTGCATGCTTTTTAAACAATTTTTTAAATCGTTTATATATTTTTGAGAGAGAGAGACAGACAGAGCATGAGAGGGGGATTGGTACAGAGAGAGGGAGACACAGAATCTGAAGCAGGCTTCCAGGCTCTGAGCTGTCAGCGCAGAGCCTGATGCAAGGCTTGAACCCACCAACCATGAGATCATGACCTGAGCAGAATTCGGATGCTCAACTGACTGAGCCACCCAGGGGCCCTTAATATTGCCTGCTTTAAAAAAAAAAAAAAAACCAAAAAACTTAATGTTGAGTTGCCTAGGTGGGTCAGTCAGCTAAATGTGCAACTCTTGATTTCAGCTCAGGTCATGATCCCAAAGTCATGGGATCAAGCCCCACATCAGACTCTGCACTGAGCATGGACTCTGCTTAAGATTCTCTCTCCCTCTCTGCCCCTCACCTCGTCTTGTGCATTCTTTTTCTCTCTCTCTCTCAAATAAAAGAAAAAACCTTCTATTGGGATGCATGGCTGGTTCAGTTGGTAGAGCTTGAGATCTCTTGATCTCAAGTCTCATGTTGGGCAGAAAAACACCTTCCCTTGACTCGTAGCTATTGATTCTTTTTCCTCTTTGCTCCTTTTTTACACTAAAATTCTTACAAAGAACAATATGTACCTATTGTTTCTAATTACTCTCTTTACATTCTCTTTTTGAAATAAGCTCTCTTGAAAAAATTCAAACATGAACAAAAATGCAGAGAATTGTAGAGCATGCATCACCCAGATTCATCATAAACTCAGTCAATTTGGTTCCTCCACACCCCATCCCGCACACACTCCCACTGTGTCATTTTGAAACAAATCTCAAATGTATCACTTCATCAATAATTATTTTAGCATATCTTTATTTTTTTTTTCACTAAAAGTCCCGTCACTAGCATTTTTATTTAGTACAGTATATGCTAGAATATAAATACATAAGAATATGCCCTTTCTTATCACAAGGAGTCTTTTATACAACTAAAATCACGGCCAACATTTTATATGACAAAAGAAAAATAAACCAAACCTGTAAATACTCAGAAAAGGAGCAAGGATATAGGAAAATAATTTATGTATGTTACAGAGGACAGTTACAATGAAAATCCATTACTTTCGTCTCTGACTCAATTTTATAAAATAAAGTCAACATGTATTAGTCTATGAATTGCTAAGAGCACATAAACAGTGTGGCTCTTTCAAAAGACAGTGGTCAAAGACAAACTGTTAACTTGATGTCATATATTGTTCTTAGTTCTTAACTGGAGTTGAGCTTCCTTTCATAGTCTTCTTTAGGTGGTGGTAGTTTGGCAAGATTTTTATCAGGAAATCCAACTGTAGTGTCTGGGGCTGTGGTCGCTCAGTCTGCACCCGACGAAGGCAGTCTGCACCATAGATCACTGTATTCTCAGGGATGACCTCAAATGTATTCAGGTTACAGCAAGCCCCGATGATGCAACCACTTGTCAAGATTACGTTTCTCCCCACATATGCTTTTGATTCAATAACATTATTATCTCCCATTTTCATGGCTTGGGAATAACAGCCAACTTCAAACACATTATTGGTGCCAATGATCATAGGTTTTGGTTCTGGATCTTCAGTATCAGGGGTGATATTATCAGGGTGAGCATTTATGATAAGCGCCTGTTCTTCTATCAGGTTACCTTCACCAATCACTATTGGTCCGGCTTCTGCAATAATCCGTGCTTTAGGGTGGATCACTGTCCTAGGTCCTATGGTTACATCACCCCGGATTTCACTTTCTACACATACAACTACTCCAGGAGCAATCTTCACACTCTTTTGAGCCTTCTCCGCCATGGTTTGGACTCTGTCTCTTAGCATATCTTTAGAAGACAAGATTTTTTAACCTAACCATAATGCCACAAATCTAGAAAATAGTATTCTAATATCTAAGACATCATGTAATAAAACAGCACAATATCATAGTGACTTAAGATTAACAATAACTTCTTGGGGCATCTGGGTGGCTCAGTCAGTTAAGCATCTAACTTCGGCTCAGGTCATGATCTCGCAGTCTGTGAGTTCGAGCCCCACGTCAGGCACTATGCTGACAGTTCAGAGTCTGGAGCCTGCTTCAAATTCTGCCTCTCTCTCTGCTCCTCTCCCGCTTAGGTTCTCTCTCTCTCTCTCAAAAATAAATAAACATTAAAAAAATTTTTTAATCAACAATAATTTCTTAATATAATTAAATATCGAATCAGGGTTCAAATTCCCACTATCTCATAAATAATACCACATTTTAGTTTGCTTATTTAAGTCAAAATTTTAAAATGCCCATGTATTCCACTTGGCTGCTATGAACCTTAAATTTATTTTAATTTAGAGATCTCTCCTCCCTCTTTTTTTTCGTCTAATTTATTTATAGAAGAAATTAGGTCACTTGAGTTTCCTAGGGTCTGGATTTTGCCGATCGCATCCCCCTGATATTTTGCTTAACGTGTTCTTATCCCTATTTTTTCTGTCACTTGGTAGTTGGCAGGTAGACCTGGTGACTTGATCAGATCCAAGTTTAGATGTTAGGCAAGTAGAGTTCAGAGACAGAGCAATGATCTACTATCGGGGCCCCAGAATGTCTAGCCATCTCTTCCTCACTTTATCTCTTTTGCAATCATCAGTGATCATTGTCTTTGTGTGGTTTTTCAGTGGCTACATTCTTCCTTCTCCATTTAACAGTGAGAATACTTTTATAAAGAGAAATTTCCTCTCTCCAACTACTTGGCTATCCTGATGTACAGTTTACCTAGAAAAAGCAGGGGGGACTTGGGCGGTTCAGTCAGTTAAGCCTCTGACTTCGGCTCAGGTCACAATCTCACGATTCGTGGGTTTGAGTCCCGTGTTGGGCTCTGTGCTGACAGCTCAGAGCTTGGAGCCTGCTTCAGATTCTGTGTCTCCCCCTCTCTCTGCCCCTCCCCAGCTTGCACTCTGTCTCCCTCTGTCTCTCAAAAATAAATAAACATTAAAAATTTTTTTTTAAAAAAAGAAAGAAAAGGCAGGTCACATTGCTTCCTTCCTTTTGTTTTCATTTGTTTTCGATTGTTTCCCTGGCATCCTTCAAAAGCGAACTTTGAAAATGTGAGAGGTTTCTTGTGTGTGTGTGTTTTAATGTTTATTTATTTATTTTTGAGAGTGAGAGAGATCAGGAGCAGGGGAGGGGTAGAGAGAGGGAGAGAGAGAATCCCAAGCAGGCTCCTCACTGTCAGTGCAGAGCCAGACACAGGGCTCAGACTCATGAACTGTAAGACTGTGACCTGAGCTGAAATTAGGAGTCCAATGCTTAACTGACTGAGATTGATGCCCCTAAAATTTGGGAGTTTTTATGGTGCCATTACAAATTCATGGACTTACACATATTTCACATGTTTCCACTTATTCTTATTGATGAAAATTCCACTTCTAATCTATCATTTTGTTCAAAGTTTGAAAACATACAGTGTTGGTGAAGCTATGCAAAATGGTTCAGCCTCTGTGGACAGCAGTTTGGCAATATTTAACAAAGTATAAAATGTACATTTCCTTTGACCCAACAATTTTACCTTGAAGAGCATAACCTACAGATATACTCACATGTGTGCAAAGTGATTGTGTATGAAGATATGCATTGTAGCTTTGTTTGTTTTAGCCAACATTTGGAAAGAGATATTTGTACATCCAAGTTCATGACAACGTTACCCACATGTTCCGGGATGTATGAATGGGTAACGAGCATGTGGTATATACATACAGTGGAAAATTATTCGATCTTAACAAGGAAGGCCATTCTGACACATACCACCACATAGATGATCCTTAAGAACATTATGCTAAGTGACATAGCCAGTCACAAAAAGACAAGTGCTATATGATTTCAGCCAAACTCATAGAAACAGAAAGCAGAATGGCAGTTGCCATGCCTAGCAGGAGGAAGAGATGGAAGAAAGTCACTGTTGAATGGGTGTAGGGTTCCAGTTTTGCAAGATGAGAAAGTTCTGGGGCCTCGCTGCACACTGCTCGCTCCCACAGCACAGATACTAAAATTGGAGACACTGGTTTACAATAGGAATATATTGTACAGCTCCTAAGCTGCACAGTTAAAATGGTTTCAATGGTAAATCTCATATGATACGATGTTTTACAATTACACATTAAAAACTTTGTTCAGCTGTTTAAAACTGTAAAGAAAAATTTAAGATTTAAATTATTAGCATGAATTTTACCATTCTTTGTCTTGTGCAGTGCCAGTTTTGGTAGGGGTTGTTTGTTTTCTATTTTTGAGAAAGAGAGAGCAAGTCAGAGAGAGAGAGACAGACAGAAGTGGGGCTCACCAGGAATGGGGCCTGTGTTCACTAGAAGCAGGGCTCCAGCTCACCCGATGAGGGACTCCAACTCAGGAACTGTTGGATCATGACCTGAGCTGAAGTCAGATGCTTAACCAAGTGAGCCACCCAGGCCCTCTGTGCAGTGCCAGTTTTAAATGCAAATATCATAGTATTTAATTCACATGTGGAATCAGAAATTGCACAGTTTTCATCGTGTGGCTTATCTCTAGGGAGTGCATTGAGCAGTCCGGAAGAGACTGAGGAAGTTTGGGAAGGAGGAAGATCCCCTCCCCCCACCTTCCCACCAAGCTCAAAGCCAGACTAGGGCACACTTCCTTTTCCAGTCCAGACCCACGTGCTCCCGCCAGCGCCCACCATGGTGCCACATCCTGGCTGGTTGTCTTGCCTCCCTAAAGGCCCTGCTGCCCAAACCAGGCAGACAGGCAACTCCCAACGGTACTGTCACCTCTGTGGGGCGCCAATCGCGCTGCACCCCTGGATTGGAATGGGCCAGACACCTGGAGCTGCCAGCCCTGGGAATGGATGGCCACAGCCGCACACCCCCCCCCGCCCTTCCCCACGACCTTGCCCCAGACCCTGCCCTGGGCTAAGGTGGCAGCAGGTGGAGAGCCGGGCTAATGCAATGGCCACACACCATGAAGCCAGCTCTGTATGCACAAGCATCAGTGGCAAAATCTCAAGTAGTGCTGCCCAGTGGAAATAACAATATGAGCCACATTGTGAGCCACGTAGTACGTCATTTTAAAATTTCTAGTGACCACATGAAACAGTAAAAGGAGAGGCAGCTGGGCGGCTCGGTTCAGCGACCAACTTCCCCTCAGGTCATGATCTCGCAGTTCACAAGTTCAAGCCCCACTCTATGCTGACAGCTCAGAGCCTAGAGCCTTGGATTCTGTGTCTCCCTCTCTCTCTCTCTGCCTACCCCCCCCACACCCCACTTTGCTCATGCTCTGTCTCTCTCTCAAAAACATACATTTAAAAAAGTAAAAGAAAACAGATGAAATTAACTTTAATAGTACATTTTATTTAACATGTCTAAAACATAATCATTTCCACAGGTAATCAGTATGAACAATTATTAACAGGCACCTTTTTTTTTTATACCAAGTCATCAAAATTCAGAGTTATTTTACACTTAGGGCACATCACATTCCAAGCACTCAGTGGCCACGTGTGTGGCCAGTGGCTGATGTAGTGGACAGGGCAGGTCCAGAGAATGAAAACAAGCGGGTGGCTGGGGCCTGCTCTGGGCTGCTGCCACTGGTGGTATAACATTGGCCGCTAAAACAAACATCCACTAACGTTTGTCAGTTACATCACATGAAGCAGCTGTGAGACAGCAGAATTTCTGTGAGTGTTTCTGCTGACTATTGTGTTGCTATTTTAACATTGTTAATGAAAATGTAAATATCCCTGTATATAACAGTGTCATCCAGAAATTCATTACACAGTGGTTCTACTGCTAGTGCTGAACAACATAGCTCCAGATCAATAAACACAGAAGGGGCAATTAGATGTGTCAGTTGCCATGAAGGAGGCCAAGTAATCAATTTCATGCTCCATGTTGTTCACTTAGGAGTGAACGCCTTGGGAAGTCTCGGAAAATTCTGAGATATCAAAATCAACATTGAAGCAGATACACTTTTAAGTCTGTAAAATGGTTACAGAAGCAGGCAAGAAAGGAAGGACAAAACAAAACCTGGCCACCTGGCTTCAAGATGCCAGCCAGAGTACTGTGCACCTGAGTCGTACACACTCTGAGCATCACCCTGTAGGGTAATTGCCCCAAGAACACTGCCTTTCGCCAGCCTTTTCCTTTCAGGAGTTACTTTACTGACGGACTAGCCTGTCATGTAGTGGTGAAGGAGGGTAACTACAGGCCTGTCTGTAAAAAGCTTCATGTCTGGTATTTGACACATCAAAAGAATAAATGCAACATAAAATAAACTCCTGGAGACCCACCATTCAGTTGAAGAACTAGAACGTTACCTATTGATGCCTCCACCTCTACACCTCTTTCATGTCTTGACCCGCCTCCCCACCAGAAGTAACTCTAGTTTGAATTTTACGTTGACCATTTTTTAAAAAAATTTTAAAAATCTGTAGATTTATCATATGTATATGCATCCCTAAACAAAATATTATTTAATTTACTTGTTTGAGCTTTATATATGTGGTAACATGACTTTATTTTTTTAAGTTTATTTCTTTATTATGAGAGAGAGAGAGAGAGCACGAGCAAGCATGTGAGCAGGGGAAGGGCAGAGAAGGAGGAATAGAGAGAACCCCAAGCAGGCTCCACACTGTCAGCAAAGAGCCCAATGTGGGGCTCGAACCCACAAACCATGAGATCATGACCTGAGCCAAAATCAAAGGTCAGATGTTCAAGTGACTGAGCCACCCAGGTGCCCCTGTGGTATCATGATTTTACGTAGTTTTCTGCAACTTGCCTTTTTCATACATTGTATTTGACCAGGCTATGTGTGTAGCTGTAGTTCGTTCACTATGTAAATATATCGCTTTTTGATTTCTACAGTCTCCCATCGGTGGACATTTGGCGGTCTCCAAATGTTTTGCTGTTGTAAACGGCACAGCAATGAATATTATGCACGTGCAAGAATTTCTCTGTAATATATCTAGTTCAACTTTACAAAATATTGCCAGTGTTTTTCGCAGTTGTACCAATTTACAAGTCTAACAATTAATTCAAATAATCTAATTTGTAGATTCTTTTAGTTTGCTACGTATACAATACATAATAATGGCTGTATTGTTTCCTTCTTTCTCTTTTTTTTATTATTATTATTTTTTTTATTTCTAGGATAGAGAGAGACAGCGTGAACAGGGGAGGGTCAGAGAGAGAGGGAGACACAGACTCTGAAACAGGCTCCAGGCTCTGAGCTGGCAGTCAGCACAGAGCCTGACGCGGGGCTCGAACCCACGAACCGTGAGATCATGACCTAAGCGAAAGTCGGACGCTTAACCGACTAAGCCACCCAGGCGCCCCATCCTTCTTTCTCTTTATATCTGTCCTATACTTGCCCTGTTGAGCAGACCTCTTGTTCTGCTCTTAAAGGAACAGTAGCTTTCAATGATTCACTATTAAGAATGATGACTACTGTAGGCTTTTTTTTTTTTTAAGATAACCTTTTAATGTTAGGAAGTTTCATTTTATTCTTCCTTTACTAAGAGCTTTTTGCATGATTGGATGTTGACTTTTACTGAATGCCTTTACTACTTCCACTGAGATAGATAATCATCTAACTTCTTTAAGCCATTAACATGGTGAATTAAAGTCATGGGTTTCAGTGTTAAACCATCTTAATATTCTTGGGATAAATCCAGCTTAGTCATGATGAATTATCTTTATCATACACTGTTGGAGTTGATTTGCTAATATTGTGTTTATAACATTTCCGTCTATGTTTAGGAGGGATTCTGGTCCGTTATTTTCGCCCTCATACAGTCCTTGATTGATTCTGTTTCAATGTTATACTAACCTCATTTGAGTTGGGGAGTATTGCTTCTTTTGATATTCTTTGTAAGAGTTGGTATAAAATTAGAGTAATTTATCCTATGAAAACCTGCTAGGAATTGCCTAAAAACCAGCTAAGCTTCATTTTTTTTTTTTAAAGCCGCTGATTCAATTTCTTTAATACCATTGGAAACTCATCCTTTCTTGTTAGCGCTCTGACAAATTGTATTTTTCTAGAATTGTTTCCCTTTGGGGGTGCCTGCCTGGCTAAGTTGGAGAAGTGTGCAGCTCTTGATCTCGGAGTTGTGAGTTCGAGCCCCACGTTGGGTATAGAGATTACTTAAAGAAATGAAAAAAAAATTTTTTTAAAATATTTTTATTTATTTTTAGGAGAGAGAGCATGAGCAGGGGAGGGTCAGAGAGAGAGGGAGATATAGACTCTGAAACAGGCTCCAGGCTCTGAGCTGGCAGTCAGCACAGAGCCCAACGCGGGGCTCGAACCCACGAACTGCGAGATCATGACCCAAGCGAAAGTCGGACGCTTAACCGACTAAGCCACCCAGGCGCCCCAAAATGAAAAAATTTTTAAATATATATAGAAATGTTTCCCTTTCTAATAAGTTTTCAAATTCACTGATGTAATGTTATCCATGATATGTTTGTCTTATCTTTCTAACCTCTTCTGTATTTGTCACTTTCTTTTGTTCTTTATTTCTATTATTGCCTACTTATGCATGCTACTACCCTCTTTCTGAATGAATCTTACCAGAGGGTCTTATTTTATCTGCTCTAGGCTTGTTCATCATCTCTAGTGTACATTTGCTATCCAGGGCATTAATTTTTGCTCTTATCTTTATTTCTTCCATGTGTTTTGAGTTTATTCTACTGGGTTTTTTTTCTTTTCTCTTTTCCTCTTTCCTTTATTTTTTAATTTAATTTTTTTTATTTTTTCAGAGAGAGAGAGTAGCTTGCATCAGTGGGGGACGGGCAGAGAGAGAGAGAGAGAGAGAGAGAGAGAGATCAAGAATCCCAGCAGGCTCTGCACTGTCAGTGTCCCCAACGCGGGACTCAAACCCATGAACTGTGAGATCATGACCTGAGCCAAAATCAAAAGTCAGATGCTCAACTGACTGAGCCACCCAGATGCCCCTCCTCTTTCCTTTCTTTCCCCTCCTCTCCTCTTTCCTCTAGCTCACTAGTTTTCAGTCTTTTTTTCCCCACTGTAAGCATCTAAAGCTGTAAATTTCCCTATACTTACCATTTTTGCTACATCCACCAGTTTTGATATGTAGAATTTTTACCACATATCATATACTTGTCTCTATACAATGTTCAGTTTCTATGATGAATTCTTTCTCTACCCAAAACTTATTTAGAAGTGCACTTTCTAATTTCCAAAACTGGGGGATGTGTGTCATTTTTCTTTCTGTTGCAGACTTCTAGTTTAATTGCATAACTTAGATCTATGATCATAGGTCATAAAACGTGGTTTATGTAAGCCATATGAGTTGAAATGTGTTGAAAGTACCTTTATGGTCTTGTATGTGGTCATGTTTAGAAATGTTCTAGGTGGGGGCCACCTGGGTGTCTCAGGCTGACTTCAGCTCAGGTCATGATCTCACAGTGTGTGAGTTCTAGCCCTAGCTGTCAGCACAGAGCCTGGAGCGTGCTTCAGATTCTGTGTCTCCCTCTCTTTCTCTGCCCCTCCCCCACTCACGCTCTGTCTGTCTCTCTCTCTCAAAAATAAAGACATTTAAAATATATTAAGAAGGGGCACCTGGGTGGCTTAGTCGGTTAAGCATCCGACTTTCGCTTAGGTCATGATCTCGCGGTTGGTGGGTTAGAGCCCCGCGTCGGGCTCTGTGCTGACTGCCAGCTCAGAGCCTGGAGCCTATTTCAGAGTCTGTGTCTGCCTATCTCTCTGACCCTCCCCTGCTCATGCTGTCTCTCTCTCTCTCTCTCCTAGAAATAAAAATATTTAAAAAATAAAATAAAATAAAATATATTAAGAAATGTTCAGTGTGTACTTGAAAATAATGTCTATTCCTTAATGAATGGATGCAGAGAAATTTGTAAACATCCACTAAGTTGGCCTGCTTGACTGTATCACTCAAATCTTTCTTGACCTATCAATAATCAAAAGCATTGTACTGAAATCTCCCACTCTATTAGAGGATTAGCCAGTTTCTCTCCATAGTTTGATAAATTTTTATTTTATATATTTGGGTGCTATTTTAACAGGTACTGACAACTTTAGAACTATTATATCTTTTTAATGATTTAAACCTTTTATCATTATAATGATAAAAGGCCCTGGTAATACTTTTTGCCTTATACTCTATTTTGTCTAATATCAATATAATTACACCTTCTCTCTTTCAGTTAGTATATAACTGGTATATCTTTTTTCATCATTTTATATTCATCCTTTCTGTGTCCTTTTACTTTAAGTGTGTCTAAGTTTGTTTGTTTAGGTGAGTTATATGCCTAATGTGGGGCTTGAACTCACAACCCTGGGATCAAGAGTCACATGCTATACCCACTGAGTCAGCCAGGCAACCATAGGTATGTCTAAAGTTTTATAAATCTAGGTCTGAGAATCAGTCTTTTAATGGATTGTTTAGTCTACTTATACTTCTGGTGGTTACTGATGGTGTTTCCATTTCTACCATCATTGTACTTTCTACTTGTTCTTTTCTAAATTTCTTTTTTCTCCCTTTTTCCCCTAAATTGAATTGTTGGATTTTTTTCTTTCTTATTCTGTCTTCTCTTCTACTGGTGTGGAAGTTATACTTTCTCTGTGTTTAGTGATTACCTTTGAAATTTTACCATGCACATTTAACAAAGTCTGAAGTGAATCAGTACCTGAACCTTCTCTTCTACAAGGAAGTACACTTGACTCCCATCAGCCTCCCCTCCCCTCCCCTCCCCTATGCATCATTATTACCATCCTTTGTTCCCATCCCTTGTCAAGCCCACGTATCATATACCATCATCATCTTTCATTAGTAGATTTACGCAGACAGTGTTTGTTTGCAATTATCTACACATTTGCTAACTTTTATGAACTTATTTGCTCTCAATTTATTCTTGCATTTTTAAACCTTCCTTCTAGGATCATTTTCCTTCTTCCTGAAGTACATCTTCTAGAAGTTGTTTTAGAGAAACTCTGTTCACGGTAAAATTCTGTTTTTTTCCTAAAAATATCCCTGGTACACCTGTATGTTTCTATTTCACACTCATTCTTGAAAGATAGTTGTGCTGGGTACACAATTCTGGGTTGATGGTTATTTTTTCTTATACTTTGAAGGTATTTTTCTATCTTATAGATTCATTGTTGCTGAATCTAAATCTAAATTTGATTGATGGTTGCTGTCACCATCTAAATTATTCTTTCTTTGTAGATAATTTATCTTTTCCCATTAGCTGCTTTTAAGATCTTTGCCTTGGGGCACCTGGGTGGCTCAGTCAGTTGAGCGTCCAACTTCAGGTCAGGTCATGATCTTGTGGTTCATGGGTTCAAACCCCACATTGGGCTCTGTGCTTATAGCTAGTTCAGAGCCTGTAGCCTGTCTTCAGATTCTGTCTCTTCCTCTCTCTCTGTCCCTCCCCTGCTCACACTGTCTCTCTCTCTCTCTCTCTCTCAAAAAATAAATAAAACATAAAAAAGAATTTAAGGAATTTAAGATCTTTGCCCCTAGTGCCCTGTGGCTTCTCTACAAAATGCCCAGGTGTGAGTTTCTTTCCTTTTTTTTAAACCTATTTGATGTATGTTGTGTTTCTGCTGTCCATGGGTTCATATCTTTCATCAGTTCTGGAAATCTGTCATCATTATCTTTTCAAATACTGCTTCTCCTTTATTCTCCCTTTTCTCTTCCTCTGGGATCCTGACTGGATATTTTTTAGACCTTCTCATTCCATCCTCCCTTCTCTTAACCCTTCCTTCATATTTCTCATCTCCTTGACTCCATGTGCAGCATTCTAGGTAATTTTCTCAGATATGTCTTCCAGTTCACTAATTCACTATTCAGCTGTTTAATCTGTTGTTTAGTCTATCCACTGAATTTTTAATATCAACAATTAAATTCCATTTGCTTCTTTTTTGGACATGTCTAGTCATTTGCAATAGTCTCTTTACCTTGCTTATTTTTTAAAATGACAGCCTTATTAAGATATAATTCACAAACAATAAGATTCATCCTTTGAAAGTTTGTGGGGTTTTTTTGTTTTATGTTAAATTTTTTATGTTTATTTATTTTTGAGAGACAGAGACAGAGAGAGAGAGCACAAGCAGAGGAGGGGCAGAAAGGATCCAGAGGAGCCAGAAGATCCAAAGTGAGCTCTGCACTTACAGTAGCAAGCCCGATGCAGAGCTTGGGCTCACGAACCACGAGATCATGACCTGAGCTGAAGTCAGTCATTTAACCAACTGAGCCACCCAGGAGCCCTCATTGTGTGTTTTTTAAAAAATGTTTGTTTATTTTTGAGAGAGAGCGAGCATGAGCGGGAGAGGGGCAGAAAGAGAAGAAGACAGAGGATCCAGAGCAGGCTCTGTGCTGACAGAAAAGAGCCCAATGTGGGGCTCCAACTCATGAACCATGAGATCATGACCTGAGCTGAAGTAGGATGCTTTACTGTATAAGCCACGCAGGCACCCCGAATTCATTGGTTTTTAGTACATTCACAGAAGTTGTGATACAGTTACCACTATCTAATTCTATAATATTTCTGTCACCCCAAAAAAGAAATCCATGCCAGTTAGCAATCACTACAAATTTCCCTCCACCTCATCCCCCAGAAACCACTAATTTATTTTCTGTCTCTATAGAGTTGTCTATACAGGACATTCCATAATATTCCTAATGTTTAGGAATACTTTGCTACATGTTGTAGCAAGTTATCAGTATGTCATTCCTTCTTATTGATGAATAACAGTCCATTATATGAATATACCACATGTTGCTTATTTATTTACTAAACAAACTGATGGAAATGTAGTTGATGGAAATCTGGGCTGTTTCTGCTTTTGGCTATTATGAGGAATACTGCTATGAACATTCACACATAATTTTTTGTGTGGATGTATATTTCCATACAGTAAGACATCTAAAAACCTATAGGGCTGAGGGAATGTACCCAAGGAACACAAACTTTGAAGGGGGGCACCCTTCCTAAAGCTGAAATTCAGACCTCACTGAAGAAGATGTGGTTGCGGCCCGCTGGATGGCAGAGAAGATTGCAAGGCAGCTTGGGTCAGAGCCTGTCCTCAGTCTCAGGAAAGGGAAGAAATGGCCTTCTGGGGCACAGGTGATCGTCTCTCGGGGGACAGGTAGACAGGCACACAGGTGCACAGAAGCAGGGAGGGCACCACAGCTGGATGGAGGCCCAGAGAACTACTGTCCATGTTAGAGGGCCACAGGAAGGTGATCACCAGGCTGGACAGGGGCTGCAAGTTCACTGAGACTGTGCATTCGGGGTGTCTGGCGGGGACACAACACCCCTCGGAAGTCTGCTCATCCATACTACCCTGCCGAGGTATAGTTCCAGAACCCGCAAAAGCCCCTTCCTCCCCTAATGTCCTTCCAGCACCCCCTACTGAAAAAACATCACGCTCATTGTAAGGCACCATGCCTCAAGGAATGTTGCCCTTTGTCACACAGCAGGTATTGGTAAGTGAATTTGGAGCTGACAGTCCGTAAATTCATGATTAGCACACCAAGTATCTAAGTTTCAAATACAGGGTAAGAGAAGTTTATACGACCATTGATTGGATCAGTAAGGGAAGTAAAGAGAAAGGGGACTTCAACTGTGACTTCCATCTGTGGCTCCCACAGGAGTGGCTCTCAAGGTTTGCCCCGAGGCCACTCTGATCTCAGAAGCCTCTTGGAAGTGCCTACCCACCCTCTCCAGCTGCAGCACATCGCTGGGGCTTCTCAAGCACATCCAGAAGCTGCTGTGAGCTCACGTCTGCCCATAAAGTCAGCCTGCAACGCCTCTGCAGAATTGTACCCTCTCCCTTTCTCCTGCCTTCCCAGCCTCTCACAAGGGCCTCTGGTTTGCAGACAACACTGAATCCCACAGGGCAGAGGATCCTGGGAAATGTAGTTTCTGCTTCTCCGTAATGCCAAGGAGACCTCAGAAGGTGGAGACAGTGACAGGACACGATCCCTTAGAGACCTGAGCTAAAGTGGAATCTTGAGTCAGATCCCCCACATTGTCACCGGTCCAAGGGGGGCTTCCCAGTAGCGGCTGAAATGGGCATTTGCCCTCAGGCTCACCCACCCTTCCCTTTGCTTTCCAGTCAGGGCTCCCTACTGACTTCAAGTCCGGGATGTTTGGTTTGATTGACTTTAGTGCTGAGGGACCTTGGAGATTTCCCCTACTCCCTGCATACCCAACAATATATTAAAAGTTTTTTGTTTTAGGGGCGCCTGGGTGGCTTAGTCGGTTAAGCGTCCGACTTTCGCTTAGGTCATGATCTCGCGGTTCGTGGGTTCAAGCCCCGCGTGGGCTCTGTGCTGACTGCCAGCTCAGAGCCTGGAGCCTGTTTCAGAGTCTGTGACTCCCTCTCTCTCTGACCCTCCCCTGTTCGCGCTGTCTCTCTCTCTCTCTCCTAGAGATAAATAAAACATTAAGAAAAATTTTTTAAAAAAAAGTTTTTTGTTTTTTTGGTTTTTTTTCCCAGGATCCAGTTGTTTTTTTAGGGAAGGAGCCCTTCAGAGACTCAAGTCCATCACACTGCCAAAAGCAGACGATCCAGGCTAGTTTTTAAAAGGATGATTCTAACTCTGAACACTCCTCTAAAGTCAGTGGAGTACTTTTGATGCCATTGCTGGCAACAGAAAAGAAACTAAGAAAGAAGTGATTCAAACCTGAGGCTCTTTCCCAGAGGCCTTTGAGGATCTGATGAAAGAAAAAAAATATATCCTCAAAATATGTTGCAAACAATTTCAGGTGATTCAAAGGCCCCTGATGCCCATTCTCAGACCCTAGTCACGGAGCATAAGAACCTGACCAAAGAGAAATGAAGTCCCATACAAAATCTCAGCCCTGCTTTTATAAAGAGGACAAAGCCATTGGGGTTTTTCTCCCAATGCTTTTCTAAACACAAATAAAGGCATCTGTTGAATCATCTGTCAAGGAGCAATGACAGTCCCCACGGAGCAGCTGGGCAAGGGCAGTAAGGTTGCAAAAAATATTAGTGCCATGTGCAGGATCCCGGTACAGCTTGACAAGTGTTTATTGACTGGGTACCTAAGAACTGGTTCTGGTTAATTGTCCAGCTCGGGAAAGGGATCCAGGTTTGTCTGCTGGGTACATTTAGGATTATGACTTGCCCATTGTTCAATAGGGGATCTTGTAGCCAAACAAATGAATAGTTAATTGAAAGTCAGGCAACTAGGGTTTTTTGCTTTGGGTGGAAACTTAATTCCCAGACAATCCATCCATTATGTATAGACTGCCTTGACCTGCTTCTGCACCTGGCACTCAGACCAGGGCCCAGCACAGGAAGATCATGGAAGGGGGAGGGGGGCGGGGATGAGGGCAAGGGTGGGGGTGAGTGACCCAGTTTAGAGCTTCCCTCTCACACTGCAGGGATGGGGACCCTCCAGGCCATTGGAGCTGAGCACACAACACTTGATTCATCATTAGGATGGTATTCCCGTGGTCGCCTCTCCTACGGTCCAGAAGGTAATCTTTCGGAACTCCTCTGAGATGCAGAGTTCAGCTGCTTTCAGAAAGAGTTGGCAGTTTCTTATAAGGTGAACTAGATATTTCCAATATGACCCAGCTATGCCATTTACCAAAGAGGTACTTATCTAAGAGAAATGAAAACGTTTGTCCTCACAAAGACTTGTACATATTCAACTGGAGCATGGACTAACAAACCGGTACATCCAGACAACCGAATTCTGCTCCGTAATAAAAACAACTGACCTCTTGATATATATGACATGAATGAGCTCAAAAGCATCACGCTAAAGCTAGATGACTTGTATTTATATGGAATGTAAGGATAGTCAAAACTGTAAGGGCACCTGGGTGGCTCATTTGGTGAAGTGGCTGACCCTTGGTTTCAGCTCATGTCACGATCTAACGGTTCATGGGTTTGAGCCCCACGTTGGGCCCTGCACTGACAGCGCACAGCCTGCTTGGGATTCTGTCTCCCTCGCTGTCTGCACCTCTCCCACTCGCTCTCTGTCTCTCTCAAAAGCAAAGAAACATGAGAAAAGGAAAGACAAAACTGTAATGGCATAAAGAAGGTCAGTGGTTGTCAGGGGCTAGGAGGGAGTGACTACAGAGGGACACAAAGGAATTTTCTGAGATGCTGCGATTGTTCTGTATCATGACTGTGGTGGTGGTTACATGAAAATATACACTATAAATCACATTGAATTGTGCTTAGAATGAAAGAATTTCATTGGGTGTAAATTATAATTCAAAAGTGATTTTAAAAATTGTGTGAGGGCACCTGGGTGGCTCAGTCAGTTGAGCGTCTGACTTTGGCTCAGGTCACGACCTCACCGTTTGTGGGTTTGAGCCCCGTGTTGGGCTCTGGGCTGACAGCACAGAATCTACTTCAGATTTTGTCTCTCTCACTCTCTCTCTCTCTCTGCCCCTTCCCCACTCATGCTGTCTCTCTAAGATAAATAAATTTTTTTATGTTTATTTATTTATCTTAGAGAGAGAGAGAGAGAGCAAGTGGGCAAGGGGCAGAGAGAGAGGGGGAGACAGAGAATCCCTGTCAGTGCAGAGCCTAATGTGGGGTTAGAACTCATGAACCATGAGATCATGACCCAAGCCAAAGTCAAGAGTCAGACCTTTAACCAACTGAGCCACCCAAGCACCCAAAAGATAATAAATATTTTAAATAAATAAATAAAAATTTAAAAAATTATGTGACTTGAAGCTATCATGTTTCTCTCAGTAAAACCTGAGACTAGAGAAACTTACTTGCATTTGATCTCAGACTAGTTTTGCAGGCAGGCCAGTGGGCCTCAAAAGAATTTCCAGTGGCATTGTTCATTCAGAGCCCGTGCAGAAGGGACTGCTTCAGGCTTCTAGAACTGAGCTTACATGGTGGTTTCTGCTTGGGAGTCCACTGGTTCAAAGCCCAGAAAGGAATTCAGGTCCTTCCTAAGAGGTGGAACAGGATACTGAACTCCCTGGTGGGGCTCAAGAGGGCCCAGAAGTCCTTCAGATGACTGAGCTTCTAGTCTTAGTGCTGCCTCTGGATTTAAGCATCGCCTTCCCAGAGCTCCCCACCCAGGAAACACAGTTCTTGCCACCAGCATGATTATCACAAGTTGTCCATCTTCCACCACCTTCGCTGGGCCTCCTGAAGACTGTGGAAGGCAGCTGTGGCCATCATCCCCATTCTGCAGGTGAAGAAACCGACATTCAAAGAGCTTGGGTGGCTATTCCAGGATCACCCAGCCCTGAATCCATCCAGAAGGGGCCAGATCCTACCTAAGCCTTCTCTCTTCAAAGCCCTCACTTTCGGCAGCATGCTGTCCACTTGGGGAATGGTTCACCTACTTTTTATTTTTTAATGTCTTTTATTTATTTTTAAGAGAGAGAAAGAGAGAGATGGCACAAGTGAGGAAGGGGCAGAGAGCGACAGCCCAACGCAGGGCTCAAACTCACAAGCTATAAGATCATGACCTGAGCTGAAATCAGATGCTTAACCAACGGAGCCGCCCTGGTGCCCCTTGCCTACTTTCAAAGGATCAGGCCTATGAAGATACATTGAAAAGTCAAAATATTCAGGGTATTGACTGGCTCAGTTGGTAGAGCAAGTGATTCTTAATCTCGGGGTCATGAATTAGAGCCCCATGTTGGGCAGGGAGATTACTTTAAACATATTTTTTAACTTAAAAAAAAAAAAGAAAGAAGAAGGAAAGCCAAGATTTTCTAAAGACTAATAGCTCTGGTCTCTGTAACATTCATGTAGGTGGTTCAATTTCAAAGTTCGACAACACAGAGTTCAGGGCTAATAATTCTGAAACCATTATTTAAATGTGTATTTACTTATTTTGAGAAAGAGAGCACAAGCAGGGGATGGGCAGAGAGTGAGAGAGCGAGAATCCCAAGCAGGTTCCCCTGCAGCCGGGACAGAGCCTGACGTGGGGCTCGAACCCACGAACTAGAAGAGTATGGCCTGAGCGGAAACGAAGAGTGGGAAGCTTAACAGACTGGGCCACCCAGGCGCCCCCTCAGAAATTCCTAAATGGGTTTGAAAGAAAGAGTGCTGGCTTTGAGCGCGGACACCGGATGCTGGTCTGCCTTTGCTTCTAACTTGCTGTGTGACTTTAGACTTGAGTTGCCCTAGCTGCTGAGTGCCCTAGCACCTGTCAAGGTGCCTGGGTCATCACCTTGGAAACTGTATCGGGGAAAAGGGATGGCACCCGGGGCCCTGTTTCTCTTCACTCCAAGTGGCCCCACTTGTATCTGCTTTCTACCCTGAGCACCCTTGCCAGATAGTGCCTTAGCCCAGGTTCCCTAGAAGCAGAGCTCAAGGCAGGGTGTGTGTGCTGCCACTCTGTGAGCAGATGCAGCCAGGGAAGGAGCAGTGAGGAGAAGGGGGTGAGACAGATGAGGACAGAGAGCTTTGCTGAGCTGGCCACCATGAGCGTCACCTCTGCTAGACCATGTGGGACCTTCTCTAAAGAGGCTCTGTGAAGCTTAGGACGGGTCATCCAGAAAGAGGAAGCAAAGATTTCTCTGCCAACCCCCATCTCTTGTTAGTCAAAGGTTCACCCCATGGAGTGTCCAACACTCCTGTACTTCCGAGGCCAGAAGTTCAGAGGGGGTGTGGGCACAGTGGCTTGTGCTGGAATGAAGCAGGTGGCAAGCACCTGGAAGACTTAGGTGTGGCTGAGGGGATCTTAGGTGACACGTCAGAGAGTATCTGATGTGGCAATAATTGAAAAAGAGTGAAAACGTCTGCTATGTAAAAGTTGAAGCCACGGGGCTGGATAATCCCAAAGGACCTTCCCAGCTAGAAAGCTCCTTGTGATAACGTCTCGATGGAATGGCAGCTCAGAGGGCTGAGACCATCCGCCCTTCCTGGGTGCAGGAACCATGTCCCCAGAGAGTTGGAAGCAAGATCCTTGGAAATATGTGCCACTCAGTGCCCAAGGGTTGATGCCAACTTTGCTCTGCCCCCATCCCCCAAATGTCCATGCAATTTGAGAGCACATGAAGATGATGTTCTTAAAGAGTCCTGGTGGGACAGGAAAGAGAAGGACTGATAATCCCTGCAGGCTGGGGAGGGGGGGTCATCATGTTCATTCAGGAAGGCCTGCCTCCACCCCACCCCCCCGCCCCCATCAGCCTGGGCTCCCTTCCACTCAGGGCAGCTGCCGGCTCCACACGGGAGGTAGATTTGTTGGTATTTAAGGGATTGAGGATTAAATGGGCCACAGAAGCTTCCTACAGCCTCATCCTCTAATAGCTGGAAGCCCAACCCTGGGTGTTATTAAACTGATATTATATCATAGGCACTTCATGCTCCTTCCTTTGAAGCCCTGCAGGCCTGCAAAGCCAGCAGAGAATAAGAGATTGGGGTCAGAGCTGGCATATACATAGATCAATCTGTAAGAGGAAGATCAGACTCACCAAAATTAAATCTGGGATACAGTCTGAGCATCGTCATTGGCTGACCCTGGGGATGCTACTTCCACTCAGGACACTGGCTCTCTCTGCTGCAAAATAGGGACACCACCACCTTTGCTCCAGGTGAGGAGCAAATGAGAGAAGAAAAGCTATAAAACCAACCTGCCCTTTACTGGGCCTGCGGTGGGCACCGGGGTGTGGCCTGTGGCTGCTGGAGCCCAGCATGGGGCTGATGGAAAATGACCCCGGGGCAGGTACCAGTCACAGCCAAGATAGGACATGGGCTCAGAGCAAAACGAGAAGGATTAAAAACTCAGTAAAAGTCTCCCAGCAGAAAAGAAGGAAAATGGGACTGAAATAGGCATAGCTTGGACCCCTCAGGTCACGCAGGACACAGGAGGTCCTGGGGCAGACTACGGAAAAGAACAAGCCCACCAGTGCCAGGCTCGGGGCCAAGTGCTCCATATGCACTACCTTATCTGATGATCACACCCCTGATGCAGCAGATGCAGCAGGATTCTCCCTGTTGCAGATGAGGAAACTGAGGCTGGGAGCGGTTGAAGAATTCACCCAAGTGTCATAGCAAGTTAGGAACACTACCAGGTTGAAACCCAGGCCATCGCTTGCAGATTGTTCTCAGGCTCTGCCCTTTGTTCTTTCTTCTCATAGGGACACTGTCTCCCCAGGCAGCCTCTTAGGTCCTGATTGTCATCTATATTCCCCTGACTTACAAGTCAGTCTACCCTGTTCCCAGGTCTGGCCTGGGAACTAACCCTTCCCGACCCACATCAAAGCATATGTCCAAGGAAGAATTCTCACTTAACCCTAAACCTGCTCCAACCCATTTCCCAGAGGGTGCTTCCACCATCCATCCAGCTGCAGAACCTGGCCAGAGTCTCTTCTCACCCCTGACATCCAAGTCACACCCATGATACCTTCCATACAACTGAGGTTGTTAAATCTCTCCTCCCCAAGGTGGCTCCTAGCTGTGCAGGACCCTCACTAGAACACGTGTACACCACGTGCTCCACATGCCTAACACTAAAATGCACATATGATGGGGCCACTTCCTACCCTGTCCTTCCCAGGATAAAGGCCCTCTTCATCTGCACCCTTCTCCAGACCAGCTCCTCTTGCTCTTCCATCGTGCACGCAGCTGCTTTCGCTGAACTTCTTTCTGTTTATCCAAACACCAGCTTCTTAACGGATGCTGAGCCTCCTGGCTGGCGGATCCCTCTGCCTCCAATACTTAACCACTTGCCGTGTTCCCCCCGACTCCTGCTCAGACTTCACTGTCAGCTCAGAAGTCCGAAGTCACCAGATGCCTGGTCTGACCGCACCTCTCCAAGCCTCTACGTGCACAACACTGAGTACTTTCCCCATCGCCCCATTTACCAATGTCCCCTTCCCGCCACCAAATGTAAACCTTACTAGACACTCCTGCCCGAACAGTGCACTGCTCGCGGCAGGGAGTTAAAATACACGTTTAAGTGGGAGAGAAGGCAAGCGGCTTTTCCAAAGCCACAGAGCCTAAGAGAGTGACAAATCCAGAATTGGAATCTGCACCAACTCACCCGACCCCACCCCAATTTGGAAAGAATTAGCTACTCCTCTCCGTATTACCCTCTTATCCCGCCCATTGTTTAATTCCTAGCGTCACGGACCGCAGAAGTGACATTTTAGAGCGACATCTTCCATCTGAAAATGATGGGCGCGTAGCGTATTTGGGTAGGACATCCCTCCGCCCCCCGCGGTCCCTGTCCCCAGGGACCAGGGAAGTCCCGCCTCGCCTCCTCCTCCGGGGTGTATCTGGATCAGGGAGTCTTTCCCCGGGTCCCCAGCCGACCCAGACCAGTATCCGGGCCTCAGCCAGCCTAGGCAAAGCTTCCCTCCCGGACCTCGCCGGCGACCCCAGCAACACCCAGCCCCCACGGGGCCACACGCGCTGCGCGCGCAGGCCCGCACTCCACCCGGCTCTCCTCCGGGGACGCCACCTAGGTCCCGGCGCTCCAGGCCCGGGCCGGGCGCGCCCCGCCTCCCCGGCTCCGTCCGGCCCTCCCCGCGTCCCTCCCCTTCCTCCCGGCCTGCGCCGGCCCCGCCCCCGGTCCCCACCCCCTGCTCGCGCCCCCAGGGCTGCGCGCTCTCCCGCCGGCCCGGCCCGGCCAGCCCGGTGCCCAGTGTCCCCCGTCGCCGCCGCCGGGCCAGCGGAGCGCTCCCCCAACTTGGAAAGCGGGGCCGGAGCGCCCGCCGCCGGCGGGGCAGCCATGGAGGCAGCGGCGCGGAGGCGGCAGCATCCGGGAGCGGCGGGCGGCGCGGGCGCGCAGGCCAGGTGGGCGCGCGCTGGCGCTGGGAGAGGGGCCCCGCGGGCCGGGTCCCCGCTGGAGGAGCCCAGGGCGGGCTGGGGCCGCCCTCGCTGCGCCCTGGCCGTGGCGCCTGGGCCCGGTCTCCACTTCCCTTTCTCTTCCTGGGGGCGCTCCGGGCCCGGGCCGGCCCGAACCGTCGCTCCTCTGGGGAGAGCTCTCGAGGGGTCCAGGAAACTTGACGTGGGGGACAGCGGGCCACAGGATACCTCCGCTCACTTTGTCCCCAGCTCACCTGCCCTCCCCGGGCCCCACCTCAAAGTTCTCGGGGTCCCTCCAAGCTTAATAGGACTTGGATTCTAGTATTAATCGGGAAGCTCACTCCTTTATCCCCAAACCGCGAGAATGGAAATGCCAGCGACCAGGAAATGTGGAAGCTCCCCTCCGGAGAAGGAAGGAGGAAGGGCTTTTCTCACTCTTTTGCCGTTTCTTTCTCTCTCCAAAGGGAAGACGTTACTGGTTTATGTAGTTGAGACCAGGAGGGGCAGAGGAAGAGGCACGGAAACACTATTTAGTCTTTCCCTCCATTCTGCCTTCATTCTGTCGACAAGCCAGAAGCACGCCTTGCGTGGGGCAGGCCTTTATTAAGCATGTCTGCTGTGCCCGGTGCTGTGGCAGGCACTGGGGGGGGGGGGGGGGGGGGGGGGGGGGGGGGGGGGGGGGGGGGTCAGGTGAGGCCAGGAGGGGCTCACGGTCCGGAAGGGGCTGAGAGGCCATCTCGGAGAGCGTCGTGGAGGCAGTGGCACTTGAGCTGGGTGTCAGAGTACTCAGTAGGTGACTCAGGGAGGAAAGCTTGAGGCAAGTCAGGTGGGCAGTGGTGCCGGAGCTTTCTGGTGTAGAGTGGCAAGAGATGTGGACTGGTTGGGAAGGACCTTCCCCGGCAGCAAGGTGGGACTAGAGTGAAAGCCTAGACTGCACGATTGAAGGAAACTTAAGGAGATGTTCACTCTCCCGCAACTCTGTGCCTGCTTAAATGTTGGGCCCCGGGGGCCCTCACTTGCCTCACCCTACTTCCTGCCCTAAGTGGCAGGTTAAGAATGCAGCCTTTATTCTGTAAGCACAGGGGAGCCATGGAAAGTGTTTGAGCAGTAGTGTGCTCAGAAGTCAATTTTAGGAAGTTTGTGGTATGATTTGGGATGAGGGGAGAAATCTGAGAGACTTGGCTGAGGGCAGCTCTTTCTCCTGCTACTGAGGGTCGTCTCTGTTCTGGATCCCCTTCCAAGTCGGGGGTCTTTGACCACCCTGAACTGTGGAAGTCCAGGTAGAACAATGTGCGAGTATCAGACTGTTATTTGTGGCAAGAACCAGGGTCTAAACCTAGGGCTTCTGCTCCTACCATTCCACTTTGGCTGCTGGGTGGTACTGTTCCTCTTTATTCCCGAGGAGCTCACTACCAGCCAGGGCGCTCCCTGCGGATGGCATGAAGGCTGACTCACTTCCAGGGTATCGCTGCCACCCTCCTAGGGTACCTCTAGGACCATTTTCAGTATCATAGTTGTTTAGGACGGTAGGTACAATCATCCTGTCCATTTCCTAAGATGCTTGGATTTTCTCTGCTGCATCCGTGCTTTGCTTACACACCTCTAATGACACGGTGTTCACTACCTTTCAAGGTAGCCCGTTCCAGCTTCCACCTGCTCTGTTGACAGTTTTTGTATTGCAGTCAACCTCGCTAAATAGCACAGGAAGACTTAGGGGTAAAAATCAGTGGTTCTCTGTCCCACCTTCCCTTCAACCAGAGACAAACTTCTTTTAGCTCTTTCTACTAGAATTAAATTCATATTTTTTATTTTATTTATTAAAGAAAAGTTTTTTTTAACATTTATTCATTTTTGAGAGACAGAGAGTGAGCAGGGGAGGAGCAGAGAGAGAGGGAGACACAGAATCCGAGGCAGGCTCCAGGCTCTGAGCTGTCAGCACAGAGCCCAACGCGGGGCTCGAACTCACTGACCGTGAGATCATGACCTGAGCTGAAATAGGACACTTAACTGACTGAGCCACCCAGGGGCCCCTAAATTCATATTTTTAAATGATATTAACAAATACTGTGTAACACTTTCCACAGACCAGGTCCTGCTCTAAAGTTTTGCATGTAAGAATTCAACCGCAACTCTCAAGATAGGATCTACTATTATCACTCGTTTTATAGATGAGAACATTGAAGCCTAAGAGAGGTTGAGTAACTTGCTCAAAATCTATTTAATGGCAAAGCTGGGATATGAACCCAGGTGTTCTCCAAAGTCTATATTCTTTTTTTTTTTTTAATGTTTTATTTCTTTTTGAGAGAGAGCATGAGTGAGGGAGGGACAGAGAGAGAGAGAGAAACACAGAATCCGAAGCAGGCTCGAGGGTCCTCACTGTCAGCACAGAGCCCGATGCAGGGCTCGAACTTACAAACAGCGAGATCGTGATTTGAGCCAAAGTCGAATGCTTAACCAACTGAGCCACCCAGGCACCCCTCTAAAGTCTATATTCTTAAAACTGCTACTTCTTGGTTTATAAATTGTAGCTTCTAAGATAATGTTTCCCGACTTCCTGTTATGATTTGGCTCACTTACACTTTCCCATATTCGCAAGATGGTTCTTTTCATCTTTTCTTAGTTTTTAAACTACTCTTAGTTTTTCTCTTTGTTACCTTTGTAGCCTTAGGGAACATGCATACACCGTTATTTCTTTTTTGGGCAACTGTAGGCAGTATCTCTTGCTTCCTTTTTCAAAGGAGAATATTAGTCCTCTACCCTAATGTTTAGTTTTTCTTACCCTTTCCCTAACTCCTTTCCTCTGTAGTTTTACTTTCATGTTCTCAAGGTTAATGGTATTTACCTGCTGTTTTTCAGCTATTATTGTCTTCACGTCTTGTGTGTGAATGGCTTCTAAGCTCTGAAAAATCAGTATACAGTGTTTTTATTAGTTTAGCCATGTGATCATTATTCCCTACAAAGCCAAGGAATGTTTACCAGTACCATATGCTTTCTTATATTGCTTTTGTTTTTCCTGGAGTTTCTAATTGCCTTCCTTTTTCCCCCCTCTTATTACTTGCCTTCATTTTTTCATTTTTTCATTTTTTATTCGAACTTTCTATCATGTCGGGTGTTTTACCATTCTTTATGGTAAATCAATCCCTCTATATAGTTCCCATGTATGGGTTCGTGCTTGTTTCCTCCATGGCTGAGTCCTTCCTTTTCTGCCAGGCAGTCCTGCAGATGGTGACTGCTCTGAATATTTCAACTGTATATTATGTGTTTCCCAACTGTCATGGTATCAATTCCCCCATATGGTAGACTTGTAAAGCTGTGGAGGAGAGAAAAAGCCATCCTTGTCTTGGGTTACTTGCCATTGTGCTTTTACCAGTGTTCTCAGCAGCAGCTTCTGATGACTGAGATGTAGAGTTGGCACAGGCCAGGGGCTCAGTTTGTGAAGTCCGTGGAGTCAGGAACTTGGGACAGGCTTGGGGTTGCTCATCCCCAGGACAAGGACTGGGGGAGAGGATGCTTTCACTCTCCGTGATCTGCCTCCTGTGGGCAGAGTCCCAACGGAAGAAAACCATCAGATGCTGACCAATCTTGATTCCCAAGTTGAGTGCCCTATATCTGCCCTTTGTTTTTCCTGCCCCACTAAGCCAGGCTGGACTAATGATAGGGATTTCCGTTAACTGAGGTACCCCCTTGGGTAGAGGAGGAAATAATTACTGAGCCCCTAGTATGTGCTAGGTATCCGCAACTTATAAAGACCCATACTTAAGTGCTTCCCTGGGCTTTCCAAATACCTTTCTTCTCTGTACCAAACATCCTACTCTTCGCACAGTCTGGAAGTTTCCAGAATAAAACACCGAAGGCTGTTATCCTCTTTCTTCCATCAAGTTCTTCAGGCCTGGAGTTTCTCACCATCTGCTTTTTGAGGCCTTGACTGATAGTCACTAAGGGGAAGGGCAGGTGGGACCTCTAAGCCAGTCCCTCATCTCAGACCCATCTCAGATAGTTTCTTTTTTTTTTTTTTTTAATGTTTTATTTATTTCTAGGAGAGAGACAGAGAGAGAGACAGCGTGAGCAGGGGAGGGTCAGAGAGAGAGGGAGTCACAGACTGAAACAGGCTCCAGGCTCTGAGCTGGCAGTCAGCACAGAGCCCGACGCGGGGCTCGAACCCACGAACCGCGAGATCATGACCTAAGTGAAAGTCGGACGCTTAACCGACTAAGCCACCCAGGCGCCCCCATCTCAGATAGTTTCTGAATAGCTGCCCAGTCTAAAACACCACCAGTCCCTCCCTTCTCTTCCTCTTCACCAATAAGCCAAGCAGTCAACTCCCTACAATCCCTTTCTCACTTCCACCTCCAGGCCTTTGATCCCACTCTCCTGCTGCTTTTCTGCCTACTTAAATCCACCCGTCCATGCTTCCTGGCTCTCTTCCTTCATGCAGGCTTGGCACACTGTTCCAGGCCTTACTGAGCCCTCTCTGTCTTGACCTCCTCATATGTCACATAGTTTATTATAATAGAAACAGAATAGCAAACTATTTAGAGCACAGATCTTGAATTCATATAGACACAGATTTGAATTTATACTGTTCAAGACTCCTGGGTTACGAGTGACATAAAGTCCGAATGAACGGCAGCACCCTTAGCAATAAGGAATATATTGGCTCATGGGGCCAAACCTTTAGCTTCAGGTTGCCTAGAACTCTCAGGGCCTTTCCCCTCCTCTTTCCCCTGTGCCTCTCTGCTTCATTCCCACCTGGCTGTCCTTTAAGGCTGGCCCCTTAGCCACACGCAGCCCTGGACTTGCATCCTTAGCATCCCGGTGCCAGAAGGGAAGGGACTGTTTCCACCAGCTCTAATTAGAAATGTCCCACCAGGGTGCCTTCAGTCATTGGCCCTCCCTGTGACCAAGGAAACCCCATCTCCTATTAGAAGAAGCATGGAGTGGGAAATAGGCTGACAAAAGGAATAGTTGCTGTAGCCCCATACAACACGGGTGATCGTGGCCAAGCGCTTAAGCCCTGTAGGCCTCAGTATCCTCACCTATAACACAAGAGGGGAATGACCTCCTGGTGCTGCTGTGAGGATTCAGTGAGGTGGTGCAGGTGAAGCTCCTAACACAACCCAGCTCAGCACTCAGGAAATGGTGGGGCACTCAGAATAGTCTCAGTGGGTCTCAGTAGAAGAGACGGGAAGGCTTAGTTGACCCAAGAAAGGCCCACCGCACCAGTCTTGCCTGCCACTAGAGGTTGATGAGATCTCCCAGGAGGCTGTCCCTCTGCCTCCGGGTTACTCTACCAGCCCACTGTGGACCATTCTTAGAATTGCCTGAAAAGGATCCCAGAAAGTTATGGAAGCCATAGTAGCACTGGGAAGAGGAAAACCCTCAGGACATCTCTAAGCTAATGTCTGCCAGTAAAAACAATGAGTCACTGGTAATCAAGATTATTTAAAATCAACCAGGAGTCACTAAGCATCAGCCAGGAACTGAGCCGAGAACACTGGGTAACATTGGGCCATTCACCCAGCTCCTGTTCTTGGCACAAATAGAGAAGTAAAACTCACACCTCACTCATCTTAAGAAGTAGCAGGCTGTTTGTCACCAGAGGTGTGCAAGTAGTGTCAGGGAGGATTTGGACTCTGATGGCAGTAGTGGGTGAGTTGAAGTGAACCTTAAAAGTCACCCACCTTGGGGGTCTAGAGAAGAGCAAAACTCCAGGCCCGTGAGGTCATGGCTAGACAGTGAGGAGGCACTCCCTGTAGTAGAGCTGGTGGGTCTTTGGGAAGAAACTTCATTAAGGAAGCCTTCCTGGAAGAAGTGGCATATGCACTGGCCCTTGAACTTCAGCTCATCTGTGAAAAACAGTTGGCTAATGACTTTACAGGAGGGACAGGCATCGAAAGATACATTGTCAGATGATATTCTACTTCTTGCCATGTCTCTTGCATCAGCTTGTCCCTGATGGGTGCTTTCACTGTGGATTAGTGAGAAGAGGGACACCAGGAGCCCTATTCTTACCTCCTCCTGGTTCAAGAAGGAGGGAAAGAGTCTGTTGATCTGAATCTATGGTCTAAGAGGCTGATCTCCCTAGAAGGCTGTGATTGGTCCAGCTCAGGTCACATGCCCATCTGGTGGCCCAATCACTGCACACATGATGATAGCAGAGAGATTAAAAATACAAGCTCTGGGGCCTAATCATTTAGGCTCAAATATTTGGCTGTGTAACTTTGGGCAAGTTACTTAACATCTTAGACCTCAGTTTTTTCCACTTGCAAAATGGGGGTAATGTTCCAACCTCAATGGGTTCCATGAAGAGGAAAAGCATTAAATGAGATGATGCATGCAAACAGCTATGAAATGCCTGGAATATAGTAAGTGTTCAATAAAGGTTCGCTATTGCCATCCATCATCATGATTCATATTTTCCTACATTTGCATCCTTTGTCCCATTAGATTTCCCCATCATTCTATAGGTGAGAATACCCAATGGTTAGAATACCTGTTTAGCAGTTTCCTTCCTGAATCACAGAGAAGCTAAGCTTCCAAGAAAGCGGAATCCATTCCCAGGACACATCCCCCTTGGCCTGAGAGTCAATGTTTCCAGTAAGACTCTTTTCCTAGAAATTAACCCTCCTGCCCTCAAATCCCCAGACCTCTCTGTGGCTCATCTCAGGGGGAAGATTCCCATGGGTGGAGAGAAGAGCTGACCCCCTCCTGTCTTCTTCCTTCCGTCAGGCACAGCTCCGTCAAGGCTGATGAAGCTGCCAGCACAGCCCCCTTCCACCTCGACCTCTGGTTCTACTTCACACTACAGAACTGGGTTCTGGACTTTGGCCGCCCCATTGCCATGGTGAGTGTGAAGCTGTGGACAGAGCCCCTACCAGCAGTGAGGACAAAGGGTGGCATGACATAGCCGAGTGAGTGACCTTGGACCAGTTACTGCCCCTATCAGTCAACCGCAGGAATAGGGCTGGACGCTTTCATGTCCTTTAGCTCATGACTGTGCCAGCGAGTGGGGTTCTGGGGCCTGAAAAGTCGTGTTGTGCCCTGACTCTCACACGGGAAGTGGTGGCCCTAAACAGTGATACCCTGCCCCTCCGCCACCCCGCCATCCCATACCCGGGCTTAACCAAATCACCAAGCCATACAACTGGGTACAGGAAAGAAAGAGCGTCTCCACAGCCTTGGCATATTATTTTTCTGTAGATAAAGAGTATAGGCTGATTTTGCAGGGCTCTGAGCCTCGGGTGTAATGTTCAGTGCTATCTTGTCAAACCATCCCTTTCCCTCCAGGGCTACCTCGTGCATCGTGTGCGATGGTGGCCTCTACAGAGATGAATACTGGACATGTGCCGAAACTTCTGGCTTGTAATAAGCAAACAGACAGACAGATAACAGAATGAAAAATTGGGTGATGTGCCACCTTGCATCAAGTTGTTAGTTTTTGCCTATAGGTGGTAAGAATAACAATATCCGTTGCTGAAACTGACACCTTGCATATGCCAGTGATAATGCAGATCAGCAAAGCCCTTTTGAGTTTTATTTATTTATGTTTTCAGTCCTCTCTACATCCATGATGGGCTTCGAACCCATGACCGGGCGATCAAGAGTCACATGCTCCTTCCTGAGCCAGCCAGGTGCCCCAGAGCAAAGGCCTTTAGGAAAGCAGTTTGTCAAGATGATAACTAGGCACCTAGAATAGTGCCTAGCATCTGCACTTTTATTGAATTAATAATAATAATAACATTAAGGTAGAAATAGTGGTTAACATACACTGAGTGCTTACTCTGTTCTAAACCCACGAAGTGTTTAAACTCATTTGATCCTCACCTCAACACTCATTAATCTCGATTTCATAGATGGGAAGACTTGAGGGTAGAAAGAGCAAGCAACTGGCTCAGGGCCACCCGCGAAGCAGGTAGAAGAGCCCGCATCTGTGTGCCGGCACTCTGGCCCCAGGGCCCACCCCCTTCCTGTCTTGTGAATATCCAGGACCCTAATGTGCTCTTCCCTCCTGACCCAGTAAGACCCCTCCCAAGAATCTGCCCTGAAGATGCAATCCGCAAGAAGCCAACAGCCTCTCTACCCCAAGGTGTTCCCTGCAGTGTTGCTTACCTTGGACGTGACTTTAGTGTCCAGCATAGGGACCGGGTAAATCAACTCTCTGTATCCGGCAGAGAACGTTATCTGGCCATTGAATAGGAATCGTGGATACTTGAGAGCCACCTGGGACTTTGAAGGAGCGTGCTGGTGTAGAAGTGATACGCAAGTCAGTGACAGTCTTAACATCTCATACACATGGGATCAGAGACCTGAATGGGAGTAAGAAAAGCTATTCTGGCAGCACTTTTGGAGCGGGTTGGTGGTGGAGGCTGTCTCTCCTTTGGGCAGACTCACTGTAGGGCTTACATGTGGTTTTTGAAGTGTGGGAGAAAGAAAAGAGACTGAGTCAGGGTTCCTGATCAGGTTTGTGGGTGACCTTAGGCAAGTCATTGTCTTTTGGGCTTTGATGGTCTCATTTGTAAGAAGGATGGCTGGCCTGGCTGCTCTGATCCCCCTTCCGGAAAGAAGGCCCCACATATCGGGGGCCGATTTGGGGGAGGGGGAAAGAGGCCAGGAACAGGCTCATGGCTCTCCTCGCTCATTAGGACTTGGCCACAACAGGCCATGAGGGTCTCCCGCAGGGCAAACCACTTCCCCAGCCTGCCCGGCAACCTAAGTGGGCTTGTTAGGAGAGTAGATATTTGAAAAGCTCGTATATATGCTGGAGCTTTTGAAATGTAGGTATGACAGTCCCAAATTTCTGCTAACAAAAAACAAACTCATACAAGTTATAAAAGTAGTATGTAGTAGTTGTAACAAGTCGACTACTACCCAGGCATATGAAGAAGTGCTGGATTCTCCCTTTCCAATCCCACCCCTGATGGTTTGGGACACAGCCACCTACTCCTTTCTTTGCTCATGCAAATGTATATATGCTCTTTTTCCCCCTCTCTAACCCAAATGAGATTTTACTTTATGCCTTGTTCTACAGCTTGCTTGCTTTACCTTAGAATCTATCATGGCTGTGTCAGCACATACAAGGTATCATTTCTTTTTTTTTTTTTAATGTTTTATTTATTTCTAGGAGAGAGAGAGAGAGAGACAGCGTGAGCAGGGGAGGGTCAGAGAGAGAGGGAGTCACAGACTGAAACAGGCTCCAGGCTCTGATCTGGCAGTCAGCACAGAGCCCGATCCGGGGCTCGAACCCACAAACCGCGAGATCATGACCCAAGCGAAAGTCGGACGCTTAACCGACTAAGCCACCCAGGCGCCCCACAAGGTATCATTTCTGATAACGGCTACTTCACTACTTCACCTGCCATAGTAAAGATGTTATAATGTATTCAGCTCATCCTATTTAGTTGAAGAGTCGGCCCAATTCTGCTGTTTTGCTATCACAGAGTATTTCAGCCATGCTATGGATCTTTTTTTAAGAAACTGAAGTATAGGGGTGCCTGAGTGGCTCAGTCAGTTAAGCGTCTCACTTTGGCTCCGGTCACAATCTCACGGTCCATGAGCCCACACTGGGCTCTTCACTCTTAGTGCAGAGCTGGCTTTGAGTCCTCTGTCTCCCTCTTGTTCTCTGCCCCTCCTCACCTCTAAAAAATAAAATATTAAAAGAATAAGAAACTGAAGTATAGTTGAAGTACAATTTTACGTTAGTTTAAGGTGTACAACATAGTGATTTGACAATTCTATATGTTATGCCATGCTCACCACTCTGAAGGTAGTCACGATACCACATTGTTACAGTATTATTGACTATACTCCTTATGCTGTACTTTTCATCCCCACGACTTATTCACTCCATAACTGGAAGTCTGTACCTCCTAATCCCCTCCACCTAGTTTGCTCATCCCTTAACATCCTCCCCTCTGGCAGTCACCTGTTTGTTCTCTGTGTTTATGATTCTGTTTCCGTGTTTGTTGGTTCGTTTGTTTTTTAGATTTCACATATAAGTGAAACCATATGGCATTTATCTTTCTCTGGCTTATTTCACTTAGCATAATACCCTCTAGGTCCATCCGTGTTGCAAATGGGAAGATTCTTTTTATGGCTGAGTAATGTGTTGGTGGTGAAAACCTAACCCTCGTGCGGTGTTGGTGGGAAGGCAAATTGGTGCAGCCACTGTGGAAACCGGTATGGAGGTTCCTCAAAAAATTAAAAATAGAAACTACCATATGACCCAATAATTCCCTTACTGGGTATTTACCCAAAGAAAATGAAAACACCAATTCAAAGAGATACATGCACCCCCTGTGCATGGCAGCATTATTTTCAGCAGCCAAAGTATGGAAGCAGCCCAAGTATCCATCAATAAATGACTAAAGAAATAAATGGATAAAGAAGACGTGGTACATATATCCAGCATGTACATCTTGATATAAATGAAGATCTAGAGATGCACACTGAATGAGAGAGAAAGAGAGGAACAGAGAGACCTGTCTCCTGGGGTTTTATATGTGCAGGTTAGTTTTAACCAGCATGACACTGCTGAATTAAAAGAGATAAAACATTTAAGTTTTTGATTGACATTTGTGGTCACTGCCTTTATTCTCAATCGACAGATGCTGGAAGGACAATCTGGGGGGTCGTGCCATGTTTCGACCTCGCCCAGGGGTTTTCACGGACCCTGACAAGGCCAGGCCTCACTGGGGTAGACCAGCAGGACACAGGGCACGGCAGGCGGAGGAGCCTGCCTCCTGTCTCAGGGAACAGAGGGAAGAAAGAACTGAAGTTTCTTTTTCTTGGTAGAACTCACGTATTTTCTCCTTTGTTTCCTAACATAAACTTCTGACCTAATCTGGAAGCAGTCTGTCCGCAGTCCATCTGCTCAGTGCATAGAGCATGGGGCCTAGTGGCCCAGAGATCTTTTCATCAGCCAGAAAAGTGCCAGACCCCTAAGATGGTTCTCCCTGGGCCACATCTCTCGTGTTGCACGCGGGGAAACCAAGCCCAGGGTCCCCAGGAGGTTTGAGGCACCACCAAGTCCCAAAGTAGCCTCCAGCTCCCAGACCAGTCCCTGGGGACATTTATTTAGTACCCACCGGGAGAGGGGCGCAGAGTCAGGCCCTGGGTTTGCATCTGCTTGTGTACCCGGGAACAAGTCCATTTACCTCCTCTGGGACTCAGTTTCTCTTCGCAGAAAGAGTTAGGGGTGTGTGGAGGAGGTGGAGGCTGACTCCCCGAGGGCCAGTGGGGCTCTGCCTGTGTGAACACCAGTCTCCCCTTGCTCCCCCAGCTGGTGTTCCCTCTCGAATGGTTTCCGCTCAACAAGCCCAGCGTGGGGGACTACTTCCACATGGCCTACAACATCATCACGCCCTTCCTCCTGCTCAAGGTACGGTCCCAGGCCCCCCGCCCTGCCTTCCCCCCCTCATTTCTTCCTCCCCTAGCAGGGAGCTGGGGCCAAGCCCTAGGAGTCATGGAAGCAGGCCTACCCTGCCTGAGTCTGGGGGGATGAAGGCTGTGCTGGAAGGATGGAGAAGGCCTCCCCAAGGAGGGGTGTTTGATTTGGGCTTCAGCCTCGTGTGTCAGGGGGTGATGTGGAAGCAGTGGTTGGGCCAAAAGGCCTGAAGACAGGGCCATGCTTGGGAAACCAAATCCATTTGGGGAGACTGAGGCAGAAGGCACGACTGAGGTGGCTGCCTTTGGTGAAGTCAAGGACAGTTGGGCAGGCAGGTAGGGTCCAGGTGGCAGGAATGGCAGCAATGGAGGTGACCTGTACTCTAGCCTGGAGATCTCTGACCTTGAGATGTCACTGGGAGCACAGAGCTAGCTTTGCATGTCCAAGTAAGGACTCTTAAAACAATTATTGCCGTCTACTGTCCCCATCATTTTGTTTCTAGAAAGATGTTTCTAACCTCCAAAAGTATGACGGGTATAATCTCAGAATTCAGAAGACTCTTAAGTTAAATAATTTAGTTTCAAAATATCCTCCCTCCCTCCCAATCCCTCACATTTTCTTTGTGTTTGCCATGGACCAGTGGCTCCGAAATCAGAGGATCAGGCCGCTGAGCCAGTCCAGCCAGCCAGGCACACACCCAGGGCCCCGGAGAGGGCCAGGGCCTGGAGCCTGGATGCCTGTGTTGAAGGCCTAGCTGTTGCCTCCAGCACATGGTTAGTGTGTGACCTTGGGCACTGAGCTAGTCCCTCTGAGTCTGTTTCCTCTCTGGGAAAAGGAGGTGCAGTTTCCCAGCTCACGCTGGGCTAACAGGGATCATATGAGACAACGGAGGCTGGGCTGGCCTGCTGATGTCACTTTCTAAGTGACTTTTCAGCTAGCTGGCCCTATCCATCCCACCCGAGGGGTGAGGGAGGGCCCGGAGGGGTGTGGCCTATTGCGGTGGAGGCCGAGTCAGGCCTCCCCTCTGACTTCAGCTCATCGAGCGGTCCCCCCGCACCCTGCCGCGCTCCATGATCTACGTCAGCATCATCACCTTTGTCATGGGTGCCAGCATCCACCTGGTGGGCGACTCCGTGAACCACCGCTTGCTCTTCAGCGGCTACCAGCACCACCTGTCTGTCCGTGAGAACCCCATCATCAAGAATCTCAAGCCGGAGACACTGGTGAGGCCGCCTCCCTTTCCCCGTCCCCCACCCCCAGCCCCGTGCATGTAAAGCCCCGTGGCCACAGGCTGTCCTGGAGGCCAAAGAGATCGCCCCCACCCATCACTGTGCCCGACCTGCTAAAGCATTCTGCTCGGTGAGGGCACCGTACCCGCCAGGCTGGGATGCTCGTGACACTTGAGGAAGTGGCACATTCACTGGCTCCCACCTAGGCCCCCTTGGAGTATAGGGCTTCCGGGGGAGGCCTGGGGAAGTGTGGGCTGCGGGGGCCCCAGCACCCTTCCGGAGGCCCCTGCCGCTCTCACCTGCCGTGCCCTGCTCTCCTCAGATCGACTCCTTTGAGCTGCTCTACTACTACGACGAGTACCTGGGCCACTCCATGTGGTAAGTGATGGGGCTGTCTCAGCCTGGATGACAGCAACAGCCCAGCTGTCCCCCCAGGGGCCCTGGGCCCGGCCTGCTCTGCCAGGGGCCTCAGGGACACCGGACGAGCCTCTGGATGTGAGGCAGGGCGACCGGAAAGGCCTGCGGCGCGGGACTCTGGGCCCTCCCTGTCCCAGCGCGGCAGTGCCCGCGGCGGCCACTAGAGGGCAGCGAGGGGCCGTTCCTGCCCGGCCCTGCCGGAGCCTGGGGGGAGGGGCGCGGCGCGGACCAACCCTCCCCGCCCCTCGCCGCGCCTCGCCGCGCCGGGGTGCGGGTGGGCGCCGAGGGGGACCCCCACAGTGTCAGGACGCGGTCTTTGGGAATGGAGGCCGGACGAAGCCGAGGAGGGCCGGCTGGACCTGATGGCGGAGGGGTGTCTGTGTCCTGCTCCTCGAACCCCCGAACCCCTGGGAGGGCCGCCTTCACCCCAAAGGCAGCGGAAACCTCCAAGATGCGCGCAGCTGCGGGAGAGTCCGCACCTTCCCCAGTCAGCCGTCAGTTCTCCCTGGCCTTACAGGAGGGGCCAGGGCCAGGGCCAGGGCGAGGGGTCTGGCGGGGAGTGGGGGGCAGCCAGCAAGCCTGGGGCCCGGTGGCCTCCCTCCTGAGTGGCGTGGCTGGCTCCTGTCACACCAGGCCCCTCGTGTTTCCAGGGCCCGTTTAGAACAGGCCGGACTCCCAGCCAAGAGAACCAGCTTGTTTACTAAAACAGGCACCGGCCTCCCTCCCGCAGGTACGTCCCCTTCTTCCTCATCCTCTTCATGTACTTCAGCGGTTGCTTCACCCCCACCAAAGCCCAGAGTTCAGCCCCAGGGGCGGCCCTGCTCCTCGTGGTGCCCAGCGGCCTGTACTACTGGTGAGTGGACCTGGGGGGGGGGGTACTTAGTGGGCCAGGCAGTGGGAATGTGCTCTCCACCACAGCCCTGCTCTGTGACTCTCCAGGGGTCCTGCTTCCTCTTCTGTCTAGAGGGGACTGTGACCGTGCTTTGTAGTCGCCTCTCGGTTACCAGGAAGCCAGGCCCGAGTGTGGCCTCTCCGTCCTCACGCCCCTCCACCCTACCTCCCAGAACCCCATGCCACCGTGGACCCGACAGAATCCGCCTCTAACACCAAGCCCATAGAGCCCTGTGGGCCTCAAGTTTCCTCCTCTGTGAAATGGGGACAATACCTGCTTGTCTCCCTCTCAGGGGATGGTGAGGATCTAGAAAGGGGCTTCATAAACTATAAAGCACGATGAAGGGGACAAGGACAGATAAGGGGCGGGGGGAGTCCAATCGCTCAGGAGCTCCTTGCCTGGTGTCTTCGTGCCTTCCAGCTCCCCAGTCCCATTTCAGGGAACTCAGGCCACAACCAGGCTCCTCCCCCTCCTCTCGCTTCTGCCCCAAGGACAGGTTCCACCGGATCCGGATTGAGGACCGTGGGGTGGGTGTAGTAGGAAGGACAGGACCCTTCCCTGATGGGAAGCTTGCGTCAGAATGAAAAGAGCCGCTTTTCCCTAGGGCCAGCTGCAGGCCACTCACAGGGTGTGTCCTCGCCCCTTCGAGAGGGTGCCTCCAGAGGCTTTTATGTTTTTTATTTATTTTTGAGAGTCAGAGAGAGACAGTGCGAGCAGGGGAGGGTCAGAGAGAGAGGGAGACACAGAATCTGAAACAGGCTCCAGGCTCTGAGCTGACAGCACAGAGCCCGACGCGGGGCTTGAACCCACAAACCGTGAGATCATGACCTGAGACGAAGTCGGGCGCTCAACCGACTGAGCCACCCAGGCACCCCGAGGACAGGCTTTTAAAAAAATGGGTGGCAACCACAGCAAGAGGGAGAGTGGCTTAACTCAGGGAGGGCTTCCTGCTCAGTCCTCACCCACAGCTGTGTTAGTGCCGAGCCGGCCCCTGTGGGAGCAGCCAGAGACGTGCACAGCTCTCTTATCTCTCGGGAGACGGGCCATTTATGCCCCCTTTCTAAGGAAGGAAACAGGAGCCCCAGGATGTCATGTAAATCCCCCCAAGGCCACGTAGCCCCAGAGCCGCAGAGCTGTGTGATTCCTTGAGTGGAGTGGGTCCGCACTGTGGTTCTATCCTGAGGCAGGGGAGCGGAGCACACCGCCTCTCAGAAGCCCCCCCAAACTGTTCCTGAGTCCCTGGCCCTGTGCTCGGTACTGCCTCCGGAGCCACAGAGAACCCTGAGAGGTCTGAGACTGTCCTAGCCCCCAGGGCCTGTGGGGACAACGCCGGTAGATTGCAATTGCATCCCCAAACTCAGACGCCTCTAGGGACCAAGCTGGTAGCAGAACTGCACGGAGCAGGCATCAAGCGGGGCAACAGTGAGTGGCGGGGACTGTGTAGACTGCATAAGCTGCACTTTCCAAAGGGCATAGCGGCTTTATCCTCCGATCGCTGGTTGTCCCGCGGGAATATAGGCCCGAAATCCACGTTTGCAGCTAATCTGTTATTTAAACCTTGGTAACAAACTCAACATTTAAAAAAAAAACAACATATGCCGCTGGTGGGCTGTGCTCAGAATAGCAAATGGGAGGGCAGCCTGAGATGTGGATCCAGGGGGGGCTGCAGCCTGCCTCCTCTCGCCCCTCCTTACTCTCCCCCCCCATCCCCACCGACCTCCTCAGGTACCTGGTCACCGAGGGCCAGATCTTCATCCTCTTCATCTTCACCTTCTTCGCCATGCTGGCCCTTGTCCTGCACCAGAAGCGTAAGCGCCTCTTCCTGGACAGCAACGGGCTCTTCCTCTTCTGCTCCTTTGCGCTCACCCTCCTGCTGGTGGCCCTGTGGGTCGCCTGGCTGTGGAATGACCCCGTCCTCAGGAAGAAGTACCCTGGCGTCATCTACGTCCCCGAGCCCTGGGCCTTCTACACCCTCCACGTCAGCAGCCGACACTGAGTCCCTGGCACCAGCCACCGGTGCTCTGCCTGGGGGGGGGGAGGAGGGGGGAGATGGGCCGCAGCGAGCGTCTGAGTGTGGGGGGAGGGGTGCCTGCACGCGTGCGCACGGACGGGCGTCGGTGTGCGCAGAGTGCGTCGCTGCACTACTCGATTGTTTGGACCCGGTGTGTCTCTGGCCTCGATCTTTTCAGAACGGGACGCAGTTGTAGGCAGAGTGTCCAGGCCGAAATCTGGGCCCCGCCTTCCTGCGCACCCGAGCGGACTCCTCCCGGGGTGTCTTCTGGTCGCCGTCCTGGAGAGCCCCAGTGCGTAGGGCAGCGGCAGGGAGGGGACGGGGCTCGGCACCTGCCTCCTGACTCACCCCTCAGACCTGCCCTGACCCCGAAGGTCAGCTCGCAGAGGTTCCGCTGGTTCACTTTCCGGGTGCTGTTGAGAAAGCACACCTGTCCCCTCGGCCTCGCGTGCGCCGGCCGGGAGCGCGGGCCCAAGTGTGTCAGCGGCTGGCCGCAGGCCCCTCGGGGGGCAGCCCTGGCCTGTGAGCAGTTCTCCCCTGTCGCTGCCCGCCGCTGCCCTAGGAAGGGCGCCCGCACCGCACACCGCACCCAACCCCAGCTCACACAGTGTTGAGCGCCCCCCACCCCCTACTCCCGGAGAACAGGAGGCCAGCCCTCTCGCCTCCCCACAGCCTGATCCTGGGGTCTCTGCAGCCATTTCCCTCTGCCAGAAGCCCTCCCTGCCCCCCAGCAGAACTGCAGCGCCCCTTCCCGTCAGCCTGACCAGGGCATTTGAACTGCAGCTGGAGGCTGAGTTCTCAAACACTTGCAATATTCCCTGAGCCCCATTAGAAGGGCATTTGGGAGAGGTCGCGGGGAGCTGGAGGCTCTGTCCTGGAGGCCTCCTCTCAGCCTGCGTCTCCTGCAGGTGGCCCTGCTCCCAGAAAAGGGAGGCTTCTTCCCCAGCAGGAAGCCCCCCCCCCCACCTTCCCCCAGGCACTGGGGCTGGGTCTGCCCACGTGGCTCCACAGCCCCATTTCGCAGCCAGCACGGGCTCGGTGAGCGAGTGAGTCTCTCCCCAGGCCCTGCCTCCTCTCCTGTATCCTCAGGGAGCCCTGTGCCTCCGATTTGCCTTTCAGGTTGGGGTCCCTCTGCAGCCCCCTTAGAGGTCCCCCGGTCCCTGGGCGGATGGGTGGAGAGAGGGATTAATAAAGGCCAGTGTGGCGCCAAGCCTGGCGGGTGGCTGCTGCTTGCTTTGCGAGGGCAGGGGGGAGTCCCCTGGAGCGGGGAGGGACTGGCCAGCCAGCGGCCCCGTCTGGCTCAGGGCAGGCGCTGCCGCTTTGCGTTGGCCTTCTGTGTCACTCAGTGGGATCCTGGGGGTGGGGGGCAAGAAGGGCCTCCTCCCAATCAGTCCTGGCTGTCTGCAGAGGAGAATGGGGGCTGCGGGGGGGTGGGGTGCCAGAGTAGGGCATCTCCAGGCCTGCCTCCCAGCCAACCTCCCGGCCGGTCCAGAGGCTGAAGCAGAGGGTGCTCTTTGGGGGAAGGTGGGGAAGCTAGCTTGTCGGAGGTTGGCACTGGCCTTGGGCACGTCACTTACTCCCTCGGGGTCTCACAGCACACAGCCACCAGGGACTGGCTGGGGCGACTGTCTCCAGACAGTACTGGAAGCGTGGCGCCGGGCGGGAGAGGCTTGCGCCATGGTGGGCCGCACCCCCGCTTACCCAGCAATCACATTTGGTTCCTTCCGCGCCTCGAGGACGCTGTCCCTTCCAGCCCTGTCCCTGGCCTCTTCTCCACGGCGGGGCTTGCCGGAGGCCTTGTGAGCAGGCACAGGCCTGGTCGTGCGGGGCCTCAAGCTTCTACCACTTGGGGAGCCCTTGATTTAAAAAAAACAACAGGGGCGCCTGGGTGGTTGAGCGTCAGACTTCAGCTCAGGTCATGATCTCACCGCTAGTGGGTTCGAGCCCCGTGTTGGGCTCTGTGCTGACAGCTCAGAGCCTGGAGCCTGCTTCGGATCTCGTGTCTCCCTCTCTCTCTTCCCCTTCCCCACTCGCACTCTCTCTCTCAAAAATGAATAAATGTTAAAAAAAACTAAAACAACAAAAAATGAATAAAAAATTAGGTATGAAAGTGAATGTTCAGAATGGAAAAGAAATCACAGCAAATGATTAGTCTTGGAAATTTTGGGTCTCTCTTGACAGAGATCTCTTTGGGCAGTTTACTGGAAATGTTTCCCTAAAAATAACTTTTTTCCTTTTCAGTTTTTATTATGGGGGGAGGCAGAGAGAGGGAGAGAGAATCCCAGGCAGTCTCTGCACCATCAGCTCAGAGCCCGACACAGGGCTCGATCTCATGAACTGTGAGATCACAACCCGAGCTGGTATCAACAGTCAGATGCTTAACCACCGGAATCACCCCGACAGAAATACTTAAGTACAACCTGGCTTCACTCCCTCTAGCTAACTGTAGGCCAGTAGTTCTCAAAGTGTGGCCCTGACTGGCAGCATGAGAATGGCAGAGGGAAATACAAAGTGTCCCATTCTGCGTGCTGAATCCAAAACGGGTGATGGGGCCCTTCAGGTGAACAAAACCTCAGCCCCCGCGTGGTGCTGGATGGGGTTCCTATTTCTCCTGTTGAGTATAGAGCTTCCTGGATGGAAAAGGTCTGGTCTCCCCGATGCGCCCCTTCCCAAACATGGGGTGATTAGGAGCGAGGGCTTGGGCCTGGTCCCTGCAAGCCTCCCCGCCAGCCTCAGCCTCGGCTCTGTGCGCCCCCCCCCCCGGGCCTCCAAGGCCCCACCTAACTTCTCCCCACAAGGCTGTGAGCAGGGGCTCCCGCCTCCCGCCTCCTGCAACCTCTGGGTCTAGAAACAGGTGTGAAAAATGTGACTCTGGAGACAGCGTTTGGGGGAAGAGAACCTTCCAGGTGGAGGCAGTTAAGCGAGGAGGGAGGGCGGACATGGGGCAGGCCCCCTGTCCACCCTCCTGGTACCCATTAGTAAGTCACCCCCCTTCCTCCAGGCACTTGCAGCCCCTCACCAGGCCCCACTCATCCCCCGGGCTGGGGGCCCCGGAGCAGAGCACAGCCTGTGCGGCCACCCACGCCACCCTGGAGTTGGCGCCCCACCGACAGGAAGTGTGTGGCCCTGGGGAGCCACTCCCCTTCCGGGGGTGGGGGGAGTGCGGCACAAACCAGGGAGGGTTAGCAGCTCTGCTAGAGGGGGGCGAGCTCTAGGCGGCAGAGCAGGGGAGAGATGAGCAGTCTCCCTGGCCTTGGCCTTGGAAATCACCGAAGTAAACCTCCCTCTAAGCGCCGCACCCCCCCCCCGCCCACCTCGCTGTGGGTCTGAGACCCCAATGCAGGCACCGCCCCACCCCTGTTCTCGGGGTCCCCAGAAGGAGGGAAGGGAACCGGTTGCGCGCTGGCCATTTATTTTCTCAACAGCCCTGCGATGACGGTGCCAGGTGCAGAAACTGAGGCCCAGAGCAGCCAGATGATGCCCTGGGGTCACTCAGCAAATGAACCCGAGGGAAGGATTTGAATCCAACCCAAGAGCCCAGAGCCTGTGTCGCCCCCACCGTCTTTATCGCGAGGCCTTGGCAGTGGCCTGCACCATTGTGGCCGGCCTCCCGCCTGCCTCCGGGATGGCGTGTGATGGCCTGAAGTAAGACGTGTGCAAAGTGACCGACAGACACCGTGTGGGAGTTGTGAGTCTCCAGCTTTAATCCCAGGGGAGAGAAGAGACACCCACTCCCCCGCCAGGGACCCCGCTCTGCAAATCACCGACCCCTTCCCGGTGTCCCCGGGGGCCCCCAGGAAGGAACCAGGGCATGTGTCCGTTTGCTGCAGAGCATCGGCGTCCTGCAGCAGGACGAGTCCTGGGGGGGCCGGGGGGGGCCTTCCGTGGCCCCATTTTCTCCAAGTGGAACCTGCCGCCCTGGCCGACGGCGGCGGGGCACCAACATTGCGGGGGAGGCTGGAATCTGACCCGGGCGCGGGGCCTCGTCTCCATGGCAGCCGCGGCTTTATTACTGGGGCCTCCGCCCAGCTTGGCGGACTTTCGACTCGGAGCCGCGGGGAGGAAAGGGACCGAGCAGGCGGCTGTGGGAGGCGGGAGGCCCGGGGGCGGCAGCCTGAGGCCCCGCGATGGTGAGTAGGGGGCCCGTGTCGTCCAGCCGGGCTGCCCACCCCTTCCCCGGGCTGGGGGGCGGGAGGCGCTTTCCTGGAGTCCCCTTCCTGACTGTTCTCCTCTCTCCGCTACAGGCCAAGTTTCTTTCCCAGGACCAAATTAATGGTAGGTTGGCCTTGCTCTTTAATTAGCAACTCAAGCAAAATATGGGTCTCATTAGGCAATTTGCTCTGCTTTTTTTTTTTTTTTCCTTTTTCCTTGTCGGTGGGAAGGCAAGCGGCTGGTGGGAGAGCGGGGCCCACCCACAGGCAAGAAGCGCTGCCTGCCGCCAGGATGCTGCCCTGGAGGTGGGGGTAAGGGCTTGGGGGCGGGGAGCGTTGGTACTGCTTTGTCAGTGTGACTTACAAGTTAGGGAGACAGGAGCTGGCGCTCTAGAGGTTTTTCTCCGGGACCTGGTGGCTGGATTTGGGAGGAGGGAGAGGAGCCGGAGAGCGCTGGCATTCACTGCCTGCGGCTGAGGGTCAAACAAAAGGAGCAGAGAGCCAAAAGAGCCTTGGTCTGCCCTCTTGGGCAGGCACGGTTGCTCTCTGGGCCTCAGTCTCCCCATCTGTGAAATGGGGATCAGCTGAGGTGGCCTCTGAGGTCACCTGTGCCAACAGCCAGCCTAGTTTTGGAGAATTTACTCCTCTAGTCCTGTAGCCCCCCGCCCCCCAGCCCGCCTCCGTGTGGGCTCGGCACAGGCACAGCGCCGTGTGGTGTTTCCTCAAGGCCGGAGGGGAGAGCTCCGTTACACAGAACTCGCCCGGACCTGAGCCGGGGGGGGGCGCAGCGCCCAGCTAGCGGCCTGCAGGTGCTGGACTTGTGCTTACGGTTCCTTGGGCAGGGATTTCAGAGTTCCGGGACCCTGGAGCTCGGTCTAGAGTGGGTGGGTGGGTTGCAGGCTCGTCTTAGATGGCTCACATCCTCACCCCAGGGGGAGAGCCAGGGCAGGGGCCTCTCTTCGCCCAAGTCTGAAGGGCACACTGAATGTTGACTCCAGGCTGGAGTCCAGCTGTCAGCCTCAGGACCCCCCTCCACCACCCCACGCCTGGTTCCGAGGCCCAGTGACCTGTGAAGCTCCCAGAAGGGAAGATCATCTTCCCTTTGCATCCCAGTACCGGACACCAAGAAAGTGGCCGCTAATGTTTAATGAATGAGAGACTGGACAGACGTGGCCCGCTGGAGTGGGAAGGGCAGGGGCCTGGGAGGAAGCGGCCTGGGGTCCCATCACCCCTGAGCCTCAGTGTTCCCATCTGTGAAGTAGGGATAATGACGCTGCCTCCCCAGGCTGCTGTGAGCAAGGCAGAGGATGTCAGTCATACACGTGACCCCGGGCCAGGTGTCACCCAGACTTGCTCTAACTAGCACGAGCCAGGTGGTAGAATTTTAGGAATACTCTGAGCCGGTCGTTAAGATCAGCCATTATTGAGTAATGGCCGGGGCCAATCAAACCACATTCCGGTCCTTGCATCTCTGGGGCAGATGTTTTCAAACAGCCACATTGCAATCAGTAGTGCTAAGGGTTTGAAAGAGCGTTCAGTTTCATGAACGTAATTGGTCCAAGGGTGAGAAATAGTGTAACAGTAGCTCACTTCTCAGATTTAGCGACACTGCACTTACTGGGAAAAGCGTTCCCTTCCTTGGCCTGCAACCCCCCCCCCTTGGCAAACCAGGGTTGAACGGAAACTGTAGGTTGGCAGCAGGTACAGGCGTTGGCAAAACTCACTTGTGGCCATCAGTTGGCGAGAATGGAACTTACAAAGCACACTGCCTGTTTTATTATTCCTTATAAGTGGCATGCTGCCTGAAAGTTATGATAAACTTCATACATCTATCATCAGAGCGGTTATTAAACATCCACGAGCACACACCTGTGTCATCCTAAGACCTGGGGAGGGTTCTTTGCAGCCCAAGGACATTTGCCTTTGAAGTCCTAAGGGGGATTTTTCAACCCCACTTCTTTCCTTCACCGAATTCACCATGAGTCCTTGCATTGTGCCAGCCCAGTCCTAGGCACTACGCTATGGGCAGCAAACACAATAGACAGAATCCTTTGTCCCATATGAGGTGACGGCCCCGGGCCCTCCTGGAGGGAATTAGGCTTTGCAGGAACCGAAGGTGGGGTCTTAGGCCAGGCTCTGGCGCTGCTTCCCTGGGACATTTCAGTTTCTTTCCTTTTTTTTTTTTTACATCAGAGAAAAATAGATTTTCTTTATTAATACAGTTTATTGTGAAGTTGGTTTCCATATAACACTTAGTGCTCATCCCCACAAGTGCCCCCCTCCATGCCCGTCACCCACTTTCCCCTCCCTCCACCCCCATCAGCCCTCAGTTCTATTTAAGAGTTTCTTGTGGTTTGCCTCCCCCCCTCCTTTTTTCCCCTCTCCCCCCCCATGGTCCTCCGTTAGATTTCTCCTGCTCCACATTTGAATGAAAACCTATGGTATCTGTCCTTCTCTGCCTGACTTATGTCGCTCAGCATAACACCCTCAAGGTCCATCCATGTTGCTACACGTGGCCAGATTTCATTATTTCTCATTGCCATGGAGTATTCCATGGTATAGATAAACCACATCTTCTTGACCCATTCGTCCGTGGATGGACACTTAGGCTCTTTCCATGATTTGGCTATTAAGACCACATGAGACAAGCTATATGAGCTGCAGACACTTAGGAGGGGCCCCCAGACGAGGTCACAATAGCCGCTGGTGGGCGGTTGACTCTTGGTCCTCGAGACCACTAATTCTGTCTGCTCATCCGGGCCGCCTGGCAGACGGGAGCCATGCATTGCACGAGAGCAAGAANGTATTCCATGGTATAGATAAACCACATCTTCTTGACCCATTCGTCCGTGGATGGACACTTAGGCTCTTTCCATGTTTTGGCTATTGTTTTTTTTTGTTTGTGTTTTTACAAATAGTTTATTATCAAATTAGTTTCCACTTAACACCCAGTGCTCATCCCCACAAGTGACCTCCTCCATGCCCATCCCCCCTCCCCACCCCATGTTTTAGCTATTGTGGAGAGTGCTGCTATGAACACTGGGGTGCATGTGCCCCTGTGCATCAGCACTCCTGTAACCCTTGGGTAAATTCCTAGCAGTGCTATTGCTGGGTCACAGGGGAGTTCTAGTGCTAATTTTTTGAGGAACCTCCACACTGTTCTCCAGAGGGGCTGCACCAGTTTGCATTCCCACCAACAGTGGAGGAGGGTGCCCGTTTCTCCACATCCTCGCCAGCATCTAGAGTCCTCTGATTTGCTCATTTTAGCCACTCTGACAGGCGTGAGGTGGTATCTCAGTGTGGTTTTGATTTGTATTTCCCTGATGAGGAGGGACGCTGAGCATCGTTTCATGTGTCTGTTGGCCATCTGGATGTCCTCTTTGGAGAAGAGGACACTTTCTGCCCCCCTGGTCACATCAGTGTTCTGGCCCTCTCCAAGGCCAGCCGCTGGAAAGTTCTGAAAGGGCTAGGCCTTCCCCTTCAACCTCTCCACAGGCACAGAGGCAGCTAATTGTGTCTAAACCCCATTCGGGAGGCTGCCTTTTATCAGCAGCTCCGCTGAAATCCTAAGCTGCAAGGAGAGGCCTTAATTGGGGAACTGAAGGGGCCCAACTGGGGGCCTTCCATCCCTCCTTCATCGCCTCTGCCCTGGGGTGGCCTCTGCCTGGGAATCCGGTGTCCAGAGCGGCCTCGAGGGTGGAGCTCGACTCCAGGAGTCAGACCCTCAGCCGCGCAGCCTTCAGGGCCCCCTGTACACGCTGGGAAGGGTGCGTCACAGGGTCCCTGCAGGATGAAGCAGGGGCCCCAGGTGAAGTGCTCAGGAGTGTGAGCCGCCGTTTTGTTGCTCGCATTGCAGCTGGGGAGCTTGGGCCCGGCCTCTCCGGTGGCGCTGGGTGCTGTGAGGAAAGGGGGAGCTGGGTGCTGAGAGGCCCGGCTGGGGGCGCAAGCAGCGGCTCCACCCCCTGGGCCTTAGGGACTGGCGAGCGTGTTCCCCGCCCGCAGCTTTAGACCGAATCTGAGGGCAGCCTTGAGACTGGATCTCGAGACGCCTCAGCTCTGGCAGCCATTGCGTCTCTGCCTGGGAGGAAGGGGTGAGGAGAGCAGCAAGCCAGATTTAGGCAGGGCCTGGGACCCGTGCCCGCAGCACCCCTTGAAGTCTTTGAGAGCAGGACCAGCGCCTGTGTCAGGGGACAGCTCGGGGGTGCGGCGGCCTGGAGAGTGGACCCAGCAGTGCCCACAGCGGCTGGCCCTGCAGGCTCGGAGTGCTTTCCTCTGGTTTTATTCAGTTAGGGTAGGGGAGAAAAGAGAAGGAAGGGAGGGGAGGGAGAGGCAGGAAGTGGGAGCGAGGGGGGAGACAGAAGGGAAGTCAGGAGAGGGAGGGCGATAGGGTTGCCAGATAAAATACAGGACACCCAGTTACATATGGATTTCAGATAAGCAACAACCTTTTAGTAGAAGTATATATCCCATGCAAAATGTGGGATATACTTATACTAAAAATGTTTTCACGGTTTTATCTGAAGTTCAGTTTGACTTGGCAGTGCTGTGTTTTTATTTGCTGTGTCTGGCAACTCTAAGAGGGGAGGAGGAGAGGGAGTCAGCAGAAGGGGAAGGGAGAGAGGGCATGGGGGTAGGAGAGAAAGTATGTGCCATTGACTCTCCCTTCTGGGCTCTGCACAGAGTACAAGGAATGCTTCTCCCTGTATGACAAGCAGCAGCGGGGGAAGATTAAAGCCACCGACCTCATGGTGGTGATGAGGTGCCTGGGGGCCAGCCCGACACCTGGAGAGGTACAGCGGCACCTGCTGACTCACGGGATCGGTGAGTGGGCTGGGCCCGAGTGGCTTGTGGGAGGGGAATGCACCATCTGGGCTGGTGGGTGGGCCCTGAGCCCAGCAGCTGGGGTCCTGGGGAGGGGCCCAGCAGGGGGTGGCGTGAACAGCTCAGACCGTGGAGGGGCAGGTGGGCGTCAGAACTCACCAGAGCTAGCCGTGGAGACAGATGGCCAGGTGTACGGTGCTATCACTCAGGCTGCCTTGAATCCTTATAGCGACCGGTGACCCCGACTGTCCCCCTCCCCCCAGTGTCTTGCACGGAGGACCACGGGATCTAGACATTCCAACTAGGTTATCACACACCTGCCGGAAAGACAGGGCTAGCAGCGACCCATGTGTTGCCCTTCACTGAATCCTTGTCACGTGCTTAGCTCGAACAACTCTGTGGAGTAGGCATCAACCTACTGTTTTACGGGTAAAAGTCAGGGTCAGGGCCATTAGGTAACTCGCCCTAGTTCTTAAAAGCCAATGGTGGAATCAGGGTTGGGACCTGATTCTTCTTTCAAAGACTGACCTCCTAAAAACGATGCAGTGCTCCGAGAGAAAAAAAGAGAAGAAAACCCACCCAAGGTGCTACCAAATTGTCCACTCTGGAGATGGGATTAGGGAGGATTTTTATACCCGTTATTGCTGTTTCTTATACATTTGACAATGGGAACATATAGGACTTTTATAACTAGAAACAAGTTTTTGTTTTTTTAGGGGCACCTGGGTAGCTCAGTTGAGCATCTGACTCTTGATTTTGTCTGGGGTCATGAACCCAGGGTTGTGGAATTGGGCCGGCCATCAGGCTCTGCACTGAGCATGGAGCCTGCTTAAGAGTCTCTCTCTCGGCCCCCCTTCTGCCCCCTCCCCCACTCACACACGCTCTCTCTAAAATGAAATTAAATTTTAAAAATAATTTAAAAGTTTTCTTTTTTAGGGGCGCCTGGGTGACTCAGTCAGTTAAGTGCCCGACTTCGGCTCAGGTCATGATCTCACAGTTCGTGAGTTCGAGCCCCATGTCGAGCTCTGTGCTGACAGCTCAGAGCCTGGAGCCTGCTTCGGATTCTGTGTCTCCGTCTTTGTCCCTCCCCTGCTCATGTGCACACGTACTCTCTCTCAAAAATAAACGTTAAAATTTTTTTTTATTGTTTAGAAAACAAAAATAAGAAAAACCAGAGAGGTGTCAGAGGCCAGGGTGGGTGTTGCATTGGTAACTGGACACACAGGAAGGAAAGACTGGCCCAGAGGCAGGAGGTGAACTGGAAAGAGCACTTGACGTGGGATCCAAAGGCCTCAGTGTCTGGACCTCGTGGCTCATCTTCCCGATGGGTTCACACCGCCAGCTGGGGTTACCCTGGGGCCCCATCTGAGCATGCCTGTGGCAGCGCTAGGAGCCCATCCTGAAGGCGGGCCTCTGGAATCTGGAGCCCGGAGCTGGGGTGCTTGGTGACCGAGCTCCCGTTTCCAGCTCTGAAGGGGTGGTGGTTTCCTTTGGCTTCTGTCTCCTCCAAACAGGAACTTGTGGTCAGGGGAAGTTCTCATTTCCTGCACTTGCAACCGGCCAGGGTCTGGGCTGAGGGGTGCAGGCTGGGGAGACTGGGCCAGAGGCTGCAGCGAGGGAAAGCAGGGGAGCGGGTGGGACTGGGGCCTGGGGTTCCTGGCGGGGCGACCTGTGCGTCCTTGTGGGTGTGCTGCGGTGGCTGGCAGCGCGGACGTCTGGGGTCCTTCAGCTCAGGGCAGGAGGGAAGCATCTGGAAGGGAGCAGAGGAAGTGTGCTCCATCCGGGTCCTGCCACTGCAGTGAGGTGACTCCCTGCTCTGGGGCCTCTGTGTCCTTGGTGGGGAGAGTGGGGCAACGGTAGCCATGTCCCCGAGGATGGCTGGGAGGGTTAAGTGAGGCGGGTGCGTGGCGGGAGCTCGGCTGCACCCTCCTCACTTGAACACCAGCTCCATCGCGGCACTTCCCAAAGCAGGGGGCCCTTGAACTGGCCATAAAGACTGGGCAGGGGGCCGGCTAGCTCTTCCCTCCCTGCTCAGCCTGCTGTGTTGGGGGCTTTCCTAGACAGAAACGGCGAGCTGGATTTCTCCACCTTCCTGGCCGTCATGCACACGCAGATAAAGCAGGAGGATCCAAAGAAAGAGATCCTTTTGGCCATGCTGATGACGGACAAGGAGAAGAAAGGCTACATCATGGCGGCCGAGCTGCGGTCAAAACTCATGACACTGGGGGAGAAGCTCACCCACAAGGAAGGTAAAGGCCTGGGTCCCTCCTTCCCGACAGCGGGGGAGGGCTAGGGAGGTGGGGGAAGGACGCCATGCCGGCAGGACGGTGCAGACGCCGCATTTGACGCCTGCGGGGTGAACTCCGGCCTGGAGCCCAGGGGAAGAACTAGGGAGCCCAAGAGGGACGGAGGAAGACGGCCTGGGGGAAGGGAAGGCCTGGGGAAGCCAGCAGGCATCTACTTGGGCCTCACCATGGGCCTTCATTTAGTGCTCATGACACCCGGGGGGACATTGGTGCCCCTCACACCGCTACGCAGGTGACGCGAGTGACTGGCAGGTATCGGAGCAACGTGTTGAATGCGGGTCTGTTAGACACGTTAGGCTCTTTCCCCTTGGCCACCGCTGGCTTCTCAAGTTGTTGCTAATGACAAGCGTCTCCAAACTGCGATGCTCCTATGCTCCCTCCCTCACGGCCCGGCCAGCTCGGAGAGCTCCTCCAGCAGGAGCGTCCCTGGCGGTCTCTGCCACCTTCCGGTGGCTCAGGGTGCCTCCCTGCCTCAGAGCCGGGCGAGGGGCCGGGGTCTTCTGGGAAAGCCCTTCGGGCGCTCGAGGGGGTGCCCCCGGTGCTGGGCCGTCAGCTGGCACTCTCTCGGCCCTGCCCCAGCTGCCATCCCACAGGGCGGGGCTGGGACACAGGCGGGCGGAGGACACGTCTTCGGTCCCGGCGGCCCTTTGGCCTTTGGTTAAATCACGGCAGGCCAGCAGAGGGGTCGCAGGGTTGTGGCTGGAATTAGCTGGGGCTCCTGGCTCCCCCTCTTTTGTGGGACCTCAGACGAGTTCCTCAGCCTCTCTCACCCTCCCCGGCTTCCTCGCTGGGGAAACGTTACAATAGACAGTCCCTCGGACCCCCCCCCCCCCCCCCCCCCCCCCCCCCCCAGAGCTAACAGGCCGTGAGGCAGTCTACGGAGATTTTATCTGCAGCCGCTGAGGCACAGCGCGTTTAAAAACAGCGCTAGGGCAGGTTTGGCTTTCGGCCGCTTTCTCAGGCTGGGAGCGATCACGATCTCCTCCTTCACGGCGGCTGTGCTCACGTGAGCAGGGGGAGGAACACGGGCTCTTCTTCGCTCCCCGGCTCCGAGGACACCGCTCGGCCTTTTATGTTCCAGGCTGCGTGTTGGCAGAGGGGGCTGGCTGGGACCTTAATTCTCACAGTTAACGATCTCAGTCTAAAGCAACACCATGGCCCCCAGACTCACACGCATCTCTTGTTTGTTTAACGGGTGAAGAGACATTTCAAACACACTGGTAATGTGTTCCAGCCAAGCGGGAAGACCGAGTTCCCTTCCTCTCGCTGTGGGAGAGAGGAAAGATGATACTAGAAGTAGGACTCTCTTCCCCTCGGTGAGTGAAAGAAAATCTTCAATTTTATTAAGGAGCATCCTCCGAATAGCTGGAGGAAGAAGGGTGCCAGGGAGGCCCCCATTCCAAGCCTGGGACAGGCTGATGTGAGCACCCTGGTGTTTTTTGGGTTCCGAGGGACCCACTGCTCTACCCGGAAGGCAGCACCAGCACTTGGATACGAAGTGCGGCCCTTTTCCTGGACAGGAGGAGGCCGCAGCAGTGGACGCCGCCAGCTGGGGTTGGACCTGTCCGCTGGGAAGGTTTGAACCAAACGGCTGCTGGGCACAAGCCTCTTCATGAGAAGAGCTAAGTTATAGTCTCCTCGTCATTCTAAATGCCCTCAGCGTCCCCATCGGCTGAGGCACACAGCATAGTAATTCTATTCTAGAGGAGGGTGGATGGTTGAGCAGAGAATCACAGGAGATCTTCCAACTGCCCAGAATTCTGTGCCGGGGACATCTTGGGTCAGGGAAGTTGACATCGGGCAGTGAAACCATTTTTGCAAAAAGGAGGAGGGCGGCCCAAAGAGCCAAAGGTGGGCTGGCCCCACGAGGCTACTGTGGAGAAATGGAAGCCGAAATGGCCTTTCTTGCCAACATCTGGGACAAGCTAGCATTTTGTCCGAGGAATCCAGACCCAGAAGAAAAAAGTAAATGATGTTTTTTTGTTTTTAGCAATGTCAGAGAACAATGACAGTTTTGTACACTTTGAGCTTATTTTCTCATACTACCCCCGCCCCTAAACGAACACGTTTTAAAAGAGAGGTGATGTTGGCAGGCACCACTTGTCACCAAGTCCCTTGTGGGGGGTGGGAGGAGATGCCAATTCGGAAGGGAAAGCAGGCGGGCCAAAAGCCAGGGACAGGGTGGCCTGGGGGGTGGGGGTGGGGGTGCTATAGAAGGTAGAATCCACACCAAATGTTTCTGGAAATGCAGGCACAGAGGTTAGATATTTTTCTTTAAAAAAACAAAAACAAAACAAAGCAAGCACAAAGCAGCTTCAGGGACTTCATCCTCACTGAGTACACCTCCTTACCCTCTATCCTCACCCCAGCAGAAAGCCTGATGCGCTCAAATGGAATCAATGGCCTTCAGGGACCAGGCTGGGGGGCGGGTGTACTGTTCTGTTCACCGGTTTCGTTCTGGGTCTACAGGAACAGTCCATTGGCCACAAGGGAAGACCTCAGGGGAGCCTCAACCCCCAGTAATTAACTCAATGTCCTATAATGTAACACTATGACCAACCTGAAACATTAATGTGATTTATTGCAGTGGATGATCTTTTCAGGGAAACAAATATCGAACCAGATGGCAAAGTGAAGTACGATGACTTTATCAACAAGATCACCATCCCTGTGCGGGACTACTGAAGGCAGAGGATGCGGGACAGCCTCCCCCAGGCCCGGGAAGTGCTGACTGATGAGTTTTCTAAAAGAAAAGTGTTCCTGTCCCTCCGGGGAAAGGGTGGACACGAATGACTTCAGCCATGGCATTAGCAAGTCTTTAATAAAAAGATTTGTACTGATTTGAACAACTACCATTTGTCCAGCCCTTTATAGCCTCGTAAGAGCCCAGGGGTTGGAGTTGGGCCTGGGTTCCAGTTCTGACTCTGCCATTTGCCAAGCTATGGGACTCTGGGTAAGTCATTTCACCCTCAAAGCCTCAGCTGGACTCCTAGATTCCTACTTCTTACCTCAAAGAGCGCCCTGAGAATGGTCTGAGTAGTGGCTTGAAAACGCCATTGCCAACCGGAGAGCACAGTGCGGCCCTGAGCTCCCAGGCAGGTGCGTCTCCCAAGCAGCACAGTCTACCACAAGACACTATTCTGTTTTGCGGGGCGGGAACCATCTCTCACCTTTCCAAGACCAAGCCAATGCTAGCTGAGAACTAACGTCAATCAAAGAGCTAAAACGAGCCGGAAAAGGCCGCGATTAACATTTCTTGTGGCTCCACGGGGCCACTTACAAATTCTTATATTCAGCTCAGCACATAGTGACATAGGTTGGGATATTCATTCATAACCACAGAGTGAAAGCTGTCGTGTTAAAACGGGGCGGCATCAGCTAAACAGCAGGGAGAGTGAACTGGCCTTACAGCCCGCCCACACCACAGGACAGCAGATGTGACACAGTGTGTTCATCAGGGCCCCCCAGAGCTCGAGAGGAGCTCCGGGCCGAGTTTCGAGCTCTACGGTTACCAGAGAGGGTCACGGCTCCCGTGGGCCAAACTGATCATGGCTGCAAGCCCTTCCCCCCTCCCCCAAGACTAATGGGAAGTAATAAGGGGGTGCAACAGGCCACGGCCAGGACATAGCCAGAGCCCATTTTTAAGTGACTTAGGTAGCCAGGGGGTGCCAGGCTGGTGCTGCCTGTGTGCTCCACAAATGTGTGGATCCATTGTTCCGTGTCGGCAGGGCTCTAACAAGGGCGGGAGTCACACACCAGCATGTTAAGTCGGGGCAGGGCTCTAAGTACAGAGATGTTCATCCTTATACATATCAAAATTGGGTTCTATGGGCTGTGGCTTTTTAATGGCACCTCAGCGGCTAAAGCAAAAGAAAACCAAATTCAGAGGGAGGTGTGTCTTTTGGGAGGCTACACAAAACACAAACCTAAGGGCTAGGCACAAGGGAAACTGCAGGGGACAGATCAGTCCCAGTCTTACTGCCACCATCTCGCGAAGCTGTGGCTTCAGCCCTAACCAACGTCCTTTCCCGAGCAGTCTTGGGGGCAGGCAGTAAATGGCCCCAACACTCAAGTAGGTGGAGTTGTGACCATCGGGCTGGGGAGCCCAGGTTCACATGGTGCAGGGGCACACCCAGGTTTTTCGGGCCCTGAGGCTTATATGATTTGATGGCCTTCTTTTAAGAATACAAGAAGAGAGAGGTGCCTGGGTGGCTCTGGTCTAACAGCTCAGAGCCAGAAGCCTGCTTCGGATTCTGTCAGTCTCTGCCCCTCCCCCGCTCACACTATTTCTCTCCCTCTTAAATGTAAATAAACATTTAAAAAAATACATGAAGAGATATACAGAATTGCTAGGGCGGCTTCCAGGACCCTCTTAGGGGCCAAAGTAAGTGGGGCGAGGGGGTGGTATATGTGCTGGTACTCAAATTTCATTACCTGAAGGCTTCTCTTCGGTTCCCCACAGAGAACTGCTACGTTTCACTTTCAGCCAAGGCTCAGGGGTCCTGGCCTCACATCTCTGTTTGGCTCATCACAGACATTAGGAAGCAAGTCCTCCACAGCCAATCTGGAATACCATGGATGAGAGCAGACACCTAGGGGTCAGATGGGACAGGCAAAGGAAGTTCTGGGCTAGAATAATAAACAAGGGACTTTCCCTCAACGCTTTTTAAGTGTCTGTCACCGAATGGTCCCAGGATGGGTTTAAAGCAAGTGCTCCTCTCCACCGACTCCGGGCTCCTCACTACGGGGTGGTCGGTGGCTAGGACTCCAAGATCCTGGGACATGTTCTCACTGAAACCTCTGCCCCAGGAAAGGCTTTTTATTACTACCCCGAGTCCAGGTTTCTTGTTCATTCCTGAAATTCCAGTTGGTCTACCTAGCACCTAGGTTGTTTACCCAGAAAAAGGCCACACCTCTCTCAGCACTCAAACTGCCGATTTATCAAATAGATTTAAATCTGAAGAGATTCCGTGGTCTCTGTACAAAGCTTGCAAAGCTTGCCGTATTTCAGGAAGAAGGGGGAATGGTGGCCGTGTGTCTTACTTACCCAAAGCACGCTGCGAGACCATAACTGCCATGCTTTGAAACCTCTGATGAAAGGTGGTCTGGACGCACCAAGCATGATCATTGCTCTTAGAGGGACGGTCCCTCGCGTACCCACGGTATATCTTACAGCAGACAAGTTAACTGAAGGCTTTTCTTTTATTACATCTAAAGAGCTCTACATAAACAGGTAACATTCAATAGGTAAACAATTTTTTTTTCCAATGCATGTAATAAATATTTTCACTTGGTACTTTTATACAAACTGACATTGGTCTACTATACATTTTTAAAAGCCATTTTACTGGTTTGGCATGCGGTATGGAAATCCTAAGAGAAAGTTTTAAGGCAATGAATCACAGATTTAAGTTCATGGAATTTATGGTAACTTTTCTATCTGTTTATATACATCTCCCCTTTGTTAATTAAACAATTAACAGCAGCACACTCTGGGACCACCAGCTAGTCTCCCTCCCTCTTTCTGAAATCTAAGCTTTGTGGTTTTTTTTGTTTTGTTTTAATAAAAAAAAACAGAATTCAACATGTATTGATAAAACAAAATTCTTACTAAAATAATTTTAAATGTGCTTTAAAGTCCTGAAGATCTTGAAGTGTCTTATGTATTTAAACTTGGAATTGTTTAGAAACGTTCTTTCCACAATCAGTTAACTTAAAATTGGGATATATTTTCATTGTTTCAGACATCTGACTTAAAGGAAACTCTGCCAAGAAATCGCATTTAACAGAAGCTTAAGTGCAATCCTTCCTAAGTCAGTAATGATACAGAATTGTGATAATGTCTAAATTAACAGAAGAAAAACTTTAATGCTCAAAATAAATTAGTCAAGTGTGGCATGGTTACGGTCAGGTTGTTTTTAAAAAAGATGTGTCCAATAATGCCCACAAAATAATTACAAGCCACTTCAACCCTGCTAAGTCAAACAGCTATTTTATCAGAGTACAGAGCACTGTGCAGAAACATAAACATACGCACACCTACTGGGAAAGGCCACGGCAAGGGGACGGTGGCAGCTTGCCCAAAGATTCTGGGAATCGCTCTTCGTCCACGGACAGCATGTCAGTGTCGGCGTGGGTGAGACTGGGCTAAGGAAAAAAAAACAGATGAAATGCCTATGCACTTCTTTTTTTAACTCCGAAGGTAACGGTGCAGGGCATGACTCTACCAATAACAGCTACAGATCACAACAGTCCGACTGACTAGTATGGACCATGAGACGGGCGGGGGGACAGCTATCGCTAATGCGACACTCCGGCAAGCCAACGACTGAAAGAAACAAACTCCTTAGAGCGGAATAAACTAAAATCGAAAGACAGTCAAATGGTTCGTTCCTCCTGTGGAGACGTGACCAAAGCAACATTTCTTTCTCCCTATTACCTGTTCTTCCCGTAGGGAAACTCGCCATCCCCAAACCTCGGCTGAAGAAAGGATGGGGATGGGTTTTCAACTCGATCATTCAAAGAGTTTGTGACTCAGCATCACACACACAGTTATTGATCAGAATTTTGAGACCACTAACAACAATGACAGAAAAACAAACGAATAAAAAAGGATACAGAAAACCAGTTTAGGAAGCTAAACGAATAGAAATGATGTTTCCTATTGCAGTGTGAAATAAGAAGCACCACCCCACAACTTGAGTGATTTCTATCTCAATCTGAATTTAGACACAAATTATGGTACTATTAAATCTTAGCCTAAGTTAATATGGCAACGAGCGTTCTTAAAGAGTTTACTCACCAGAATAGCAGACTCATTAAAAAACTAATTCCTGTTTTCACCGACAATGAATCTTTTGTTTTTATTGCAAGTTGTTTAGTGACTAGAACTCAGCCATGTATGTGTGGAATACACATGCGTAGGGGAAGACTATATTAACTCACGTGTCACTCACACACACTTGTCTATAAATACATATATACACACACACATATACATATCAACACCAACTTGTTTTTCAAAATTCAAGTCAACAATTTAGTGGCAGAGAGATGCTGTAAAAACAGGTATTATTTTTAGATGCCACACAGTCAGGCGAACCGTTAACTTTTTATCATACAACTGAAGATACAGCCATCTTGAATTCTACCCGATAGAGTAGGTCATTTTGTTACCACTGCAAGGTTGAAGCGACACTTTTATACACAAAGGTGGTCCTTTACCAACTCTGAGGACATGAACAGTCGTGATATAAAAATCCAGGCTGGGAAACTGGTAAGCGTTACGCCCCTTCCTTCATCTTTTCTGTTACACCGGCTGAGCCCCTCCGCACCTGCAGGTGTGGAGGATTTGGGGACACAAGTAGGACCACCTTCCTTCTCTCCACCCCACACTCATCTCCTGAAAAACAGTTCTCACTATATTTACATGTTCCATTATTAATAAGATTAGATTGACCCATGAATCCAAAAAGAAAAAAGAAAAAAATGGACTTTCCTATGTCATGCTTGTCTTTAAAAGGTGAAGAAAAAAACAAACAAGACTGCTACAGGCTAAGAAAAGAAGTTCACTCAGAACCAGGGAGTAAAATGACTAAGAATCAAGCCTATTTTGCATTTTAACTGTTTATCAGATCGTGGATTTCTAGATGGATGTGTGTGGTGCACTGTATTTTCCAAAGAGAATGTACTTTTAGGATAACTGACTGTCTTGCTTTCTTTTTCGAAGTGATGTAACCTTACCTCTGTCAGCTGCACAAGACACCCGACAGGGCTCTCGAAGCTATTTTTACTTCCCACTTTGGCATGAAGATCTCACATGAAAACTTGTTACCCTGTGGCCAAAAAGGCAGGTGCTCACAGACTTGGTTTAAATACGTAATACTGACGATCCACATTTAGAAGAAAGAACTAGACTGAAGTGTATTATTCACAGGTCTGCCAAGCCTACTCCTTTATCCAGACAGCTTTACTCCAGATCTCTAGAACATATTCTCAGGGGGGTATCTAGCAAAGAAGAGAGAATATGTGATGGAGAAACATGCAATTGGGATAGCAATAAAGATGCTCATACAGGAGTTCAAGACCTTCAAAGCACTTTGAGAGAAGCAGGCAACTGATTTATCAACTCAATGCAGAAAACTTGGGAGGAGGTAACGACAGAAAAATATACACAGACACACACACACCGAACACACACACCTACGAGCTATGTCCTGAAAATACACAGGGAATGCAGTGGGACAGATGAGATTTATAACTTAAGGCTGAATAAAATATGCACACGCACAAACAGAACCCAAGTCTGTCCTTTTTAGAAAATGGAAATTAAAACTATCCCCCCCAGCCCCCTCCCACAACAAAGAAAAGCCCACAATTTAAAACTTCATACATGCAATTCCTTTTCTGTTATTGCAAATAAAATAATGCCATTGAAGTAAAATAAAACCAAAACCATAGGACAAATGATGGGAAAAAAAAATCTTCAGAATCCAGAAAAAAATGAACTGAAGGTGGTCTGTGGGTACTTGTTTTTTTTTTTTCTTTTTTTCTTTTCTTTCCTTTTTTTTTGTTTTTTTTTTACAAGTGTTTTATCAGACAGGCAGTCTTAGATTTATATACAAAAGTAAAACTGAAAATATAGTTTTGTTCTCTGTACATTTCTTTTAATTTTTTCCCTAAAAAAAGGAAAAAAAACACGCTTGTGTACTTTTCTAAACAGAATAAGGTAAAACATAGCACAAAGTTCTCTTCTTTCTGCCAAGTTCATTTAATCTGGGGTGGGGGTGGGAGCAGCGGGGGCGAGGGAATCAGTCCAACGAAATGATGTCTGGGATGATGCCGAAGATGGACGCCGTGTCCGCGCTGCTCCGGTTTGCGACGGTGTGGCTGTGGCTCTCCCGCAGGCTGTTGGAGGACACGAGGCTGCTGTTACTGCCACTACTGCTCCCATTGGTGGTTGGCAGAGAAGTACTGCCTCCTGCACTTAACTGATCGAGAAACATCTGTGAGGAGGCATACGGAAAAAACCGAGACGAGTGTAAGAGGTCTTGATCATCGGAAACCGCTGCTGCGGCGGCAGCGAGGAGGGAGGTGTTATAATGCTGGGGAGGGAAGACAGAAGACAGAAGACCCGTCAATTCTAAATTCATAAACCTTCTTCTCAGCAGAACAAAGTCCTCAATATATACTAAATATCTGCCTTGTCTGAAACATCTACTAAAACACTTCACAAAAGTCAAATGGCCATAGACAGTGATCACAGCCTTGATCTTGAGAACATTTTTGTATTTGAAACTGGGGGAGGTGGGACAGGGCGGTGCAGAGGGGGAAAGAACCAAAATAAAACGTGTGCTGTGTTTTGTTTTAATTGGTAATGCAAACAGTTCTCAAAATTCTATTTCCAAAGAGGCATATGCTCAGGAGCAGCAGGAAAGAAGACAGTCTACCCTCTTTCTCTTACAGAGGTATCTGGCCAAGGATTTATCAATGGACTTTACTGCACTGTTTTTTATACTAAAAAGTACTGGAAACCAACAAATAGATACTGTTGTGACTATACACTCGGGCACAGCTGAAACAAGGGGATTTTTATTTAAATGCTTAAAACCTTAAACAATAATGAGTAGGACTACTCTGAATTTTCTAAGAAATGTATCTTCTCTCGCAGCTACATAATATACTTACAAATATCTTAATGCACAATTAAGACAACAGCATTTTTTTTCATATAACATACCTGATTGTCTCCTGATAAGAAAGGAAAGAAATCTAATCCTGTGAGAAAAAAAATTATTTTAGTTTTGAAAAATAAAACAAAACACCCTCCTCCCCTGATGCCCGAGTACTCCAGAAACCAATGCAAACGTTAAATGTTAATTCTAAGTTCATTTAGAATTTAAACAAGAAGAGCGGAGCTGACTGTGGCCTCTCCCATCTCTAGATTACCGAGGCTGAAGTCCAAGCTTTAGCCATGGTCTGCCCTCCTTGCAGCTCCAATCCGGGGATTTGGGTCATTGCCGCCCTGCGGGGTCCGACATGATCCCTCACACTGATGGAGTGCTTTTCACCAACTGTTCTCCTTGATTTCTCTTAACATTTCAAACTCCTCTAATGGACTCCTCCTACGAGGCATGTCATTATGTTTGGGCTCATTCTATGGTTGAGAAAGTTTTACGGAAAAGGAAGCCATAGCACAGATTTTCTTTTTTTTCCTCAAATTTGCTCACTCGCCACTATCTGTACCAGATTCCAACTCAGAGGCCCTCTAGTGGCACGAGGGTGGGAGAGATGGAGGGGCGTGACTGCCGGGGTGCTGTGTCCCGGAAGGACCATCCCTGCTCCTTGGCTGCCACAGAGTCCATGCAGGCTGCCCATTCTAATTCCCACTCTTGTCCACATCATGCAATGTGTAGTGTGGAGAACAAGAAACCCATGTGAATAAAAGGCCTCATTATGGTATCTAAGCTTGGGGGAAAGGATAATAAGCAGATGTAGATAAAAGTATGACAACACAAATACTCTGAGGATTCATCCACTGTCTACACTAGAACAGATTATAACATGAGGATCTGCAAAATGTACGGCCCCGTGGTTCCTGATCGGGAAAGCTGGCAGTGGCCTCAGTGAGAAACGGGGCCGCCCTGTCTCACAGAGCAGCCACTAACCCCATGACACAGGTGCCTAATTTCATGAAGTCAAAAGAAGAACTTCTTCTTCAGTCACAACTGCCATGTTTCAAATGCTCCATAACCAGATGTGGCTAGTGGCCACCATAAGTTACATTTCCCTCATTGCAGAAAGTTCTGCTGGACGGAGCTCCAGCAGGGTTTTCATAACGATCAGTAAGAATCTACTCAACTGTTCATAGCAGCACTCTCAACAATAGCTAAAACATGGAAAGAGCCTAAGTGTCTATCAACGGACGAATGGATCAAGAAGATGTGGTTTATCTATACCATGGAATACTACATGGCAACGAGAAAGAATGAAATCTGGCCATGTGTAGCAACATGGATGGACCTTGACGGTGTTACGCTGAGCGAAGTAAGTCAGGCAGAGAAGGACAAATACCCTATGTCTGCACGTATAGGAGGATTAGGAGGAACTTAACGGAGGACCATGGGGGAGAAAAAGGGGAAATGGTGGGGGAGAGGGAGAGAAGCAAACCATGAGAGACTCTTGAATGCTGAGAACAAACTGAGGACTGATGGATGTGGGGGGGAAGCGGGGAGATGGGTATGGAGGGGGGCACTTGTGGGGATGGGCACTGGGTGTTACATGGAAACCAACTTGACAATAAACTATTTGTAAAAAAATAATAATAAAATAAAAAATTTTTTAAATAGAAAAAAAAGTAAAAAAGTACCAGTATAAAAAAAAAAAAAAATCTACTCAACTATCTCAGCTTCCAAGAATCTCTGCCAGTGACCCTGGATTCTTCTGTGGGGGTGGGGTGGAGGAAATCTTCCACTTAATATTTTTGTATTAAATTATCTATAATAAGCACATACAGCTTTTTGGAATAAAAAAGAAAAATGTTCTTAGATATATAAATTCTTAAGTTTCAAAGACACAAAACTAATAATTTTTTGATAATGTAAGTGTTAGTATCAACTCCAAATACACTGTGCAGTGAATGTACTGACATTTCAAACTACTTTTGAAAAGAAGAATCAGGTTTGCTGGAACAAAAATTAAAACTTCCCCACGTCTTAATTCAGCATTACTTAAAACATGATACAACACCGTTACCCACAATGCCTGTTGCATTATCACTAGATTTGGGAAAAAAGAGTAGTTTTCATCAATATCAAAATGCAAAGCAACATACTGAAAGTCATCCCCAAATGACTCGCAGGCCACTGTGAAGGTCACAAAACCTAGAGAGCCTTGCACTAGTCTCACTGCTGGTAGTAAAACACTGGCTACCGATGAAGGTGCAAACAAGAAACGGTGTGTACTTATTTACGACCAACATATGTCTTTCTCGCGGCTCCCCAGGCCCAAGCCCCTGCTTTTTCAGTCTTTCCATTCTTCCTCAGACTCACCGGGAGGAAGTCTATGTGGATCAAAGGCATTCACAACGCTATGTGACAATACAGAAGAGCTGCCGACTCACCTTGCAGGTCATAAGGCATGGGTGTCATGTGGAAAGGATGCCTGTAGTCTTGGATGAGGGATGTATTAATGTAGCTTGTGTCCACAGCAGGAAGGCTTGGGGTGCGGGACACCGGAGATGCTTGATGTGGAAGACTTAATATGCTAGAAGGAAAGGTTCGCATAGTTTTCATAAGTCAGTTGAACTTTTAATTTTTACAAGGGGACTGCATCTCGCAAAGTGAGTCCTAGCTTTTGTGCTGGAAATAAAAAGACAAGCAAAGCAATACATAATTTAGACTATCATAATTATCAGGAAATAATCTGTGTATAGAGTAGCACTTGCAGGGACTATAGGGAGAAATGGATGGGTAAACAATATATCCAACATTCATAGGCCACATGCTGTCTCATCTACACAGGAAGGCGTGGCTGAGCCACCTCAGTGAGATATGAGCAAGAGAGATCTATAGCAGCCAAAATTCTGAAACCTTTTAAAAATGAGCACTGGGATGCTGTCTAGTCAAAAGTATAGGTACGTCCTCGCAAAGAAAACACATATAGACCAGCCTGGGAGATGGCAGCAGTCTGAGCAGCACAGCCCACAGCTGGCCCCAACACCTGTAAGCTGTAGGAGAACAGACACAGGGGACTGTTCCCCGGGCCTTCCCACTGCCCCACACCCGCTGGCACGCTGTTTGCACACAAGGCCTACTGAATGAGCGGAGGCAGCAGGAACAAGAGGAGATGCTCCACGTGAACAGGTGGGGGACAGGTTTTAAAGGGAGAAAAGTATAATGGGGGGGGCAGGGGAGAACAAAAAGAGGGATTCTGAAAGAACGAAGAGAAATGTTTAAGTAGCTGAGAAGTTAAATCTTTTTTCTGTACAAAAAATCAACTAAAAAACCAAAATGGAGGGAGAAAGATGAAAAAGGCAAGAAGGAATTGAAATGATCTTAAAAAGAAAAAGAATTCTAATTGTCCTGAGTGCATACATAAGGGTCATATGCTATCCCAACCATACAAAAGGCTAATCAGCATATAAGTCATAAAAAATAAAGAACAAAGAAAGTATAAAGGGGCTATTTTTTGCTTTTAAAACTTCATATGAAGTACTTGGGTGTAGAGAGGCGATTTCAATGGTGCAATACGAGTTCAGAATACTTCAAAAGATGTCAAGGTTGGATTTCCAGGAATAGCATTCTAGTTATGACCATCTACCACATTTTCATGAATGGGATATGAAGCATAAAATATACTTTCTTCTGCCTCATAAAAATGTTTTGTCTAATGGAAACTTAATTAAACCTCTTACATCTATAAAAAGTACCATTTTCCATTAGCTGTCTCCTCTGACAATGCCTAAGGGATTACAAGAGAGAAGAAAGCAGTTGAAATGCTAGCCTTTGAAAATATCTTGGTATACCAAACAGCAAAGTAAATTTCTGGATGAATACTAAACACTCACTGGCTGAAGACAGCAAAATGTTTCACATTTACTGACGTTTGCCTCTAATTCCTGGCTGGCTCGTTTTCTTTCAGTTTTGTGATACTCTTCTGAAAATGCATTTCCACCTTTACACTGCACTGTAACAAATACAATATGCTTAGGGTTGAGGTTTTTATTTATTGGCTTGTCATTATTGTAAAATGGCCACGAACATTGAAATGGCATTATTCTTCTAAAATGCCATAAACTTTCAGGTTGCTTGTTTTTATCTGAAAACAGAGAAAGGTCTGGCATTTGTAAATACTTTATCTGGGTTTAATTGGTCACTGGTAAGCTCAGGATGTAGTTGATGCTCTAATGTCATTTTCCAAACATAACAAACACAACTAGTTTTGGGAAAACAGCAAAGCAAATGTCCAAAGAATTGAAATGCTAGATTTCTAAACACTCCAAAAAGTTTCCTTGAAGGAAAAATGTATACATTCTCTGACTCTAGTCAGAGAGCAAAATATTGGCCTCTGGCAATTTGACATTTCTTCCCCTCCCACTCAGATTTATAAAATAAGGTGGTATAATAACAAGGTCTGGCTTGTTGGGAAACAGCCATCCAGGCAGGCTTTCATCAGAGTTACGTCTTCACAAAGTAGGATTTAAAGAAGAATTAGTATTTAGATATTTGGGTTTGTTTTTTTTTAGTATAATGATACTACTATTAATGTCTTTATTTCTGTCTGAAAATACTAACCTGTGTAACAGGTCTGATTGTTCTATGAGGATTCCTGGAACAGTCAAAGCTTCCAACAAGTGATACACTGATGATGGTCATGCTCTTTAACTGTTCCAACTCTACTTTTCAAGTAACTACAAATATTATCAAACAGACCTTTTATCTCATCCAACAGTATCAAACCAGACAATGATTTGATACTCCATGCATGGAAATGCCTGCTCGTGGTCTGGTGTTAACTTTCCCTCCGGAACCCTGAAATTTTGCAACAGTGCCTTCTGTGGACCCTCCTTCTCTCACGTACCATTCTTTCTTCAGGCACTATGTTTGTTGGAAGGTTTTCTGACCAGCTCCTATTCAGTTACAACAGGCTACCTCACTCTCCCGATATAGACCTAAAAGGTGGCATGCCTATTTCTAGACTTGCCTTCCATGTGCTACAACTGTGCCTCAGCAAAACATGAAGTCCTTTTGTTGAGAATCCCCGACGTGTCTCACAAAGGTCCATTTAAAGAGTACAGCTACTTGTCTTACCATCCTCTATAAAATGTCAAACTCTTTAAAGTTAGGGCTGTACTCACTCATTTTACTATCACCCATGTTAGGCACAGGGTGTTTTACATAAAGCAGATAACAGTGTTTGCTAAACTGACCTGGAGCATAACCAAGGTACTGACAGACTAAAGGGAAATATGGGACATGAGTCTGCAAAACAGAAAGCACCTTGCGCTGCGACTTCAGCCTCTGACTTCTTTCACTGCACTGCCGACCCCACACACTCCAAGACAGCTTTAATGTATCCTCTGGTCTTCCTCTGCTTTCTACCGGAAACACTCAACCTAGGGTTAATCTTAAAGCACACATTTCCAGTCTGAGTAAATGTTCTAAATCCTATGAGCAGCATCAAGATCACCTAAGAACTGATCAGAGATAGCCTTTTCTCAGTCCCTACTCCTGAATCAGACATGTGGCAATAGGGTGTTTTAACGAGCCCTCTGGGTGATTCTGCTGTACACCAAAGTTTGAGAACCACTGTACGAGAATTATCTTTTGGTATGATAAATACTGCCTCCAAGGGACTCCTTTAACTCATTATCCCAACCCCTCAAGAATATCACACGCCTGGGGAAAAATCCAACCTATTCTTTGATTACTGAGTTTCACAATCAGGAATAATCATTTTATTTGGCCAATCTTTTATTTTATTATTCTTGTTTAATGTTTATTTTTGAGAGACAGAAAGAGAGTGAGCGAGCGTGAGCAGGGAAGGGACCGGGGAGGGGGAGGACAGAAGATCTGAAGCAGCTCTGAGCTGAGCAGCAGCAAGCCTGATGTGAGGCTTGAACCCACAAACCATGAGATCTTGACCTGAGCCGAAGCTGGAAACTCAACCAACTAAGCCACCCAGGAGCCCCTACTGGCAGATTTTTTAAACTGTATTTGCAAAATTAACTTTCTCAATGACGTTTTAAGGTCTCAGTACTTACCCTTTATTATTTAGTGGTGATGTGGGAGACAGGGAAGGACAGGTCCTCTTGGCAGATGGCTCCTCCTCCTCTTCATCAGATGAACTGTCTATGGTTAAATCAATCACCTCCACTTTCTTATTTTTGTTAGAGGACTGGTGGTGAGAAGCCACCTGATGCTCCAATGTGGAGCTCAAGCATCCTGTGGGGGAATGAGTAAAACACAAGGTAAAAATGACCTATGACACCTCTCTTTTTTCCTCAGTATCCCTACGGTTTAGTTTATCAATTACAGTTTAGACTTACAATACTGCTGAGGACAGAGAGTAGAAAACCAACAGTGGCTCTGTTCCCCTAAGCTTAAAACTACTATTGATTATTGGTTGTTAAAAAAATTTTTAAACAATTCTGAATTAGGGCAAACAATCAAAATGTATGCTTACTTCAAAATAAAATCAGTTTGAGGTACATACTGCATATGTACCTGGGATACTCAGGAAATGTATGGTAACATTTTTTAAATGTCATAGCATCCTTCCAGCAAAAACATACTAAAAAACCAGAAAAGTAACATAAATGGAAAAGAAACATTCACTGATCTTTAGCAAACCTCTTAAAAATTTAAAAGGATACCATTTCAAAAGCATGACCTTACAAATGACTTACTAGATTATGTTACTTTGAAATCTTACATCACAAAATTTTAAACGCTGGCAAAGTGAATTTAAAAGGAATTTTACTACTTCTGAATATTTAATCAATAATTTAGTAAGAGTTATTGAGCTACCCATAAACTGCTGAGTTTTTCAGAAACGTATACTGTTTTTAAAATCTTCTTTATTTTTTTTCTCAGTAGTCTCTACTTCCAACATGAGGTTCAGGCTCACAACCTCAAAATCAAGAGTCGCATGCTCTACCAACTGAGCCAGCCAGACACCCCCAGAAATATACACATTTTAATGCTAAAACTCAAGCTATACAACAGCAGGGAGACCGCCCCACCCTTGCGGAACACCAGCACTCACCATCAACTCCATTATAAGAGGCAGAAACTTCCTGTACTTCCTTTTTTGATCTCATAGGTGCCCAAGAGCCATCCTCCTTAAACTGTATTTCATCACAGTCTGTACAGTACTTTAGGATTTCCATAAACAAGCTATAAAAAGCAATTGGTCCTTTGAATATCACATTCTACATAAAAAGAGACTAGAAGTATTACTGTTCAAAAACCATTCAGACCTCCTATGTTTTGTACAAGTATAAACGACAAAGAAGAAAGCAGAACAAATTATATTTGTTCTCAAATTCTAGGGCTAAATAGGAATATAGGTACTGAAATTACGGTAACTTAAATGAGGAAATATTATGTAACTATGAAAAATGAGGTTTTCAAACATTTTTAATAATGGGGAAATATTCACAGTAAGTGGGAAGAGGCCAAGAAAATTTTATTAAAAAAAAATTTTTTTTTTAATGTTTTATTTATTTCTAGGAGAGAGAGAAAAAGACAGCGTGAGCAGGGGAGGGTCAGAGACAGGGAGACAGACTCTGAAACAGGCTCCAGGCTCTGAGCTGGCAGTCAGCACAGAGCCCGACGCGGGGCTCGAACCCACGAACCGCAAGATCATGACCTAAGCGAAAGTCGGACGCTTAACCGACTAAGCCACCAAGGCGCCCCAAAAATTTTATTTTTAAAATAAAATTTTAAAAATAAAATTCAGTGTGTGAAAGGTATATAAATAGCAGTTATTTCTGACTGGTGACATTATGAATAGTTCTTTTTCTCCTTTATATTCTTGTGCATAGTCCAAATTATCAACAATAAGCATATCTTATTTGATAAACTGAAGCAATACATACAAAAAATATGTACTGAATGTTAAGTCTCCTTGAAAAATATCATGCAGATGTTAAGAAATGAGATTTGCAAAAAATGTATAAAATTGTCAAATTCTGAAATGAAACCAAAGGATAAAAAATATTAATACTGCACAAGCACAATTATATGAAAACAAAAATCAGAAAGTACACTAAAAAACCCTTTCCTTTTCCTATGTTTTTCAGTTTCTTTAAAAAAATGTGTGTATAGATACATGTGCAAAAGTATATGGTTTTTAAAATGAAGAAAAATCCCAATAAACGGGGGGAGGGAATCTAAAGCTACCTAATATACGGAGTTGATAAAACATTATTCAATTTAGATTTATTAGTGATCACTGTCATTTCTGAAAAATTAAACCTAAAACACTTAAGTTACATGTTTACTGTTTTTCCATGTTTGGTCTGACATCTCTCAAGCTCTAGGTTACACTGTATTGTTAAATATATTCCATTCCTTGTGTTACATCTTCAGGCTCCTATGTTTTCTCAAATGCTATAGATAAGTTGCCTTAAGTGTCTTGCTAGAGATTACAGGAAATACTTTTCACAAGTTATCTTTGTGCAGAGGCAAAAAGGACAAGAAAGGAGCCTAGAGAACAGGGGTGCATTTAGAGAATGCTCCAAGATGTCTGGAAGGACAGGGAAAACACGGGAGTGTTAAAAGAAATAAATAAATAAGTAACAGACTGTTTCGGCGATGCGATGCCGTAGGTGGACAAGAAAGACAAAGACAAGTACTTCAGAGGAAACAGAAACAAAGGAAGCTGCTATTCAGCATGTGGATGGGTTATGGAGCCCTCACAGCCCCTACGGTGGGGGACAGGTACGGTGGGGGACAGGTACGATGAGCCAGGACTGAAGCAGGAGGAAAAGTCCGCAAAAATAGGTTAGCGTCTACGAAAAAAGCCCAGTGTGGCTGAAATTTGCCAGACTGTCACGGTGTCGCCCTTCCTTCTCTAATATGGCCTGTGTGGCTGGGACAGATGGACTCATGTCAGGAAAGCTCGAAGCATACCCTGCTTAGAGCCTGGGCTACTGTAAACGGTGAAAAGTCCAGACACATAGATGGTGAAGCATACATTTCCCAACCAAGAAGATATCATGTTAAAAGGGAAAAATGCTGACAATATTAATTACTTACTTTGAAAAGTACTGATTTCTAGAATCATGAAAATCCTAAAAATGTACTACTTAGAAAACACTACCTGTAGAATTTTCATCCTAAACCTGATGGATAACAAATCCAGATAATAGGTGGTCATTCCGAGGTACAAGGAAACACTTTAAATCGACATACCCATCAATAATAAGGTGTTCGTACGGAGCCTTCTTATCACAGACAGGACAAACCCAGGTTGGTTTTTTCTCATTCATCTGAATGTAAAGAGTTGCATCAAAACACTGCAGATGAGAACATGTTAGGGCCCGACATGGAATTGTCAGCCGCATTTTACCAAGCTTGAAAACAGAGAGACAAAAGTAAATATTAGACAATGGTTATCCAATTTTTAAGTTTTGATAAAAATCTCCTGAAATACAATATGTATGTATTCTGATCTAAAGCATACCATATTTACTTTTCATCAATATGAAAGAACATTAAGTACATTCTCTATGAAACCTATGGGTTAAAAAATTATAGGATTTCTTTAGATACTAAACACAGTGACTCTGGAAAGTCTTATAGAGGCGCTTGGGTGGCTCAGTTGGTTAAGCGTCTGATTTTGGCTCAAGTCGTGATCCTGTGGTTCATGGGTTCAGGCCCCGTGTCGGGCTCTGTGCTGACAGTTCAGAGCCTGGAGCCTGCTTCGATTCTCCCTCTCTCTCTGACCCTCCCCTGCTCACGCTCTGTCTGTCTCTCTCTCTCAAAAATAAATAAACATTAGAAAAAATTTTTAAAAATAAAGAAAGTCTACATCAAGGGTTGGTTATTCTGCCCTGCATCCATAGCTCACGCATTAGCTTTTGGGGGAAAGAACAACGAACTCCTTAAAATTATATGCAAAATTCTGTAAGTGTGTGCATTTTCCAAAAACAGTGGCTTTCACCAAATTCTCAGAGTAGTTCTTGATCCAAAAGTTACGAACCACTTTACTAGGGATTTGGGGAAATGAAAAAAGAACATCTCATTAAATACTGCAAGATAACATCCAACCTGATCTCTGAATGAGATCCCCGGGTGTCTGCCAAATGGCAGCTCTGAGAAGGAAGGCAAGTGTGTGCACTCTCTGTATTTCTTCCCTCCCTTTATCACATGTGATTCCGTAAACATCCCTAGACCCAGCATCTCCACCATGTTATGAGACTTCCTCTTCTCGCCTTAAGCAGAGGTTAAGTAGTCTGCCCGATGAAAAATGAAACTGACTTCATCCGGTCCCCGAGATGCTGGCCTGGGCCCCGGGCACAGAAGCTGCACTGCGAGCTGCTGCATCACCAGTTCTTCGGTGGAGGCCACCATGCCCCGCCCCCTGCCCAGAGGCTACAATGGCCATTCAGTATGAAAGTTATCTACTTTCTTTCTTTTTTTTTTTAAAGTTATTTATTTCTGAGAGAGAGAGAGAGAGTGAGAGCGTGAGCAGGAAGGAGAGGGTCAGAGAGAGAGGGAGACACAGAATCTGAAACAGGCTCCAGGCTCTGAGCTGGCAGTCAGCACAGAGCCCCACGCGAGGTTCGAACCCACGAACCGTGAGATCATGACCTGAGCCGAAGTCGGACGCTTAACCGACTGAGCCACCCAGGTACCCCGAAAGTTATCTACTTTCAATAACCACACTGTTTGCTAACCAGGAAGAGATTTTGGACATTATCTGCAAGCCTGAAAAATACAAAGGCTTGAAAAGGGTAGGAGTTAAATGAGGGGCAAAAAAAAGAGGAAAAGAGTTTGGCTCAGAAGAATTTCAGGAAAATGTGCAATTTCCTAGTCTGCCAAGGAAATTAACTGTCATTTGCGGTCCTAAATTATTGTTCTGGTACCAATGATTTACTGTGGCTCTAGGAAAGGCACTTAACCTTTCTGGGCCTCTTTTTCTATCTCCAAAGTAACACTGTTTCCTCCTTACTTCAACAGGATGTAGTGATGAAAAATAAAACAGGACCCAGAATGTGCCATAAACTTGTGAGAAGGGAGTAGTGCCAGCTCAGTGTCAAAGGTATGCACCAGAGAGACACAGCGAAAACTGACAGCTCCCTTCTCTGTGTGCCCAACCTCACCCTGTGCATGATTATCTACTATTTGTTTATGTACCTGCCTCCTCCTACTGGAAATACACCCAACTCAATTCTGCACCCTGGCACTTGCAAACATATGTGCCATACGGAGGAAGATGGTCCTGTGTGTGGGCACACAAGGCTCTGACTGTGCTCACTGAGCAGCGCTAGGAGGGAGCACGCATGGAGAGTGTGAGGGCTGCACACAGCGCTTTACAAGGCAGTCCGGAGTATGAATTCTGGAGTTAGCCTACCTAGGTTTGAATCCCAGCCCCACTACATACAGTGTGAATACTGAACGTTATTTAGTCTCCCTGAGCCTCAGCATTGTAAAATGGGGATAAAAATACCATCTATATCATAAGACTGTGGGATGTAAGTTATATATACTGTATACTGCCTGACAAACAGGAAGTGCTCAGTGTATGTTCCCCATTATAATAAAAGTACAGAAACATTATTTGCTTCAAATTATTTCAGCTCAGTCATTCTTCCATTCTGTGCTCACATAAAATTAGGCAACTCATTACTCCTTTCTACTCTTCTATTCAATTTTTATGATTTGATTTACACAAGCACCTAATGAAAAGGCCAAAAAGTACAAACTGGTTCTTAGAAGAATCATCCATTTGCTGACAGCTAAGACATGCTGCATTAGTCCAGAAACATTTTCTAAAGAACGGTCTGGATGGCGATGTTGAATTAAATTTTTGTATCTTAAAGCAGACCTTAACTTACCTGTGAAGTACAAATTTCTACTGAGTAAGTATTTTTGCTACCACTTAAATACTAAGCAGAGAAATCACAGACTTGAAAGTCCTACACAAATACAGTTAATTGTGGATATAGTCCATGTAGTACAGAACTAGTGGGCCACTTCTGACAGTTTATGAAGACAAGGGAAGACGGTAAGGTAGACGCAGAAGGTAAGATGCACACCACAGAACTTATGCTCTGAAAAGCAGTTTACTCTCTAAACAATCATCTCACATGCCTCCCTCCCCTCTCATAATCCTCACTTGGTCAGCTCATCTTTTTGGTGAGAGAGTAACTCTCAAGCCCTTATGATCAGCCACACTGACAAACCTGCCCACAGGATTTTTAAGGAATACTGCTAAGTGAATGCTGCAGGAATCACATTTGTAAATGGGTATAGAAAAGGAAAAGTTTCCACCTAAATGTTTATTAGATGTCGTTTTACTTCAAAGAATCACGAAATAACTATTATGTGAGAATGCTCCCCATAATTCTGATTTTAAAAACAATCTCTAAATCCTAAATATTTATCAAAAATGACCACTGACTTTTTTAACGTGTTATCAGGAGAAAAGGAGAGCTTTAAGCAACATCTCCATCTCATAATTACAAATTCCCTTTTTTCCTTCACAGGACACTGGATATTTTGTATCATCTGCAAATAAACACTCTGTAAACAACCCCCAAACAAGTTTTCCAATGCACTAGCTTTACTACTTTACTATAACATATAATGGTACTACTTAGTAACTTGATGGTGCTGCAAGAGAAAATACCCTACCCTAGAGATGTTTAAGCTAGCCAGTGTTCAAAGGACCTCAGAAAGTCAGTAAGATGTCTTTTTAAATCTGGTAAAAAGAAAGGAACAGTGATATCAAGAATAATTTCACTTTTTCTTCATCCTTATCATCTTGCAGTCGTCATCATCATCATCACTGATATTTCATAAATAAATTTCCAAGGAGTTTATTTTTTTCTTCTATCAACTCCAAGTCATTTGTATTGAAGTTTACAGGTCTGGGGAATATCTCACAAAGTAGATTCTCAAACATTCTTCCAGCTGTATTTTTAATAAATCAGAACTAAAAAATTCCCAAAGAACAAAAACATTTCTAATTATTTTCATTGCCTTTAGCTAAATGGTGCACAAACAACAGAAACTCATTTATTTTGAGCTCTGTATATCACAACAAGGCCAATTCAAATGCACAGTCAGACATCATATTTACATATTTCACAGGGAACAAATCTCTTTTATTATTCTATAAATTTGATATATAGAAGAGTTGTCATTACTAAGTTTTACTTTTTAGATTCAAAGCATACCTAAAATATACTGCCTTAATGTTCCAGAATAATTGTAAAGGGATTTTTCCCTTTAGCCAAAGAGAGATCATAAAAGTATTACAATTATGGATTACATACACATAGTTGTTTTTTTCTATATTCTGAATTTTAAAAGCAGATGTCAGTTTAAAATGAACTGCTAAAACTGCTGAAACTAAAAAGGGAGGAAACGGTGGTGACATGGAGAGAAAAATTAAAAGCTGGTACACTAAATGCAGAGGTGCAAAAGGCAAAACGTGAGTAACATTTTCTAATACTATAGAGATCACCTGAACTATAAAATTAAGAACTAGTTCTATAAGTAAAAACATCAAGATTTATATGACAGTGCTCAGTTATGTGAATAAATGCTGCATCTAATGATGTAAACATCATTTATATTAGAACAACTATCAACACTTTTAGAAAGGAGACTGCAGAAAAACAAGACTTCTTCCAGTGATTTAAATGGGAAATGAAGCTCCTGCATTTTTCTAAATCTCTCAAAGTCTCTAAACTGGCATTTTGTAATGAAAAGGGATGGCAAGAAAACACATGGAGGGGGAAATAGATAAATTGGGGCTTGGGAGAAGGAAGGGAGAATAAGTAGGTGTCTTTTTTTTTTTTTTAACTTTGTCTTCTTCCTACTTTCCACTTACTTGGTCTGTGAGCCATTTTCCTAAATGTTAAAAAATGCCAGCTTCCTTTACACCACAGTCTGTTATAACATTTACCTAGTTACTTAAAAACCTACCCCATGACCCTGCGGCCTATATATTTTTGTGGTAAAAGCATGTAACATTATATTTAACACTTTAACCATTTATAAGCATGCAATTCAGTAGTATTAAGTATATTCACAGCGCTATGCAAGAGATGTTTTAGAACTTTTTCACCTTGCCACACTGAATTTCTATACCCACTAACACTAATTCCTCCTCCTCTCAGCCCTTGGTAACCACCCTGCTATTTCATATTTCTATGATTTCAAAAAAAATATTTTTTTTTACATTTATTTATTATGGAGAGACAGAGAGAGACAGAGCATGAATGGGGGAGGGGCAGAGAGTGAAGGAGACACAGAATCTGAAGGAGGCTCCAGGCTCTGAGCAAGCTGTCTGCACAGAGCTTGATGCAGGGCCTGAACTCACAAACCCGTGAGATCATGACCTGAGGTGAAGTCCGACGCTCACCAACTGAGCCACCCAGGCGCCCCCGTTTCTATGATTTTGGCGGTTTTAGATACTTCATATCAGTGGAATCACAGAGTATTCCTTTTTCTATGATGGGCTTATATGCTTATCAGAATGATTTAGAGTTTCATCCATGTTGTAATGTATGACATAGTTTTCTTCTTTTCAAATGCTAATATTCCATTGTCTGTACATACCACATATTCTTTATCCATTCATCTCTCAATATACATTTGGATTATAATAACCTCTTCGCTATTGTGAATAATGTTGTAATAAACATGGGTGTGCAAATTATCTCTTTTAGAACTTACTTTGAATACTTTTAGATATATACCTAGAAAAGGAATTGCTGGACCATAGGGTAAACTTATTTTTAATTTTTTTTTGAGAAACTTCCATACTTCTTTCCATAATGGCTACAGCATCTTACATTCCCACCAAGAGTACATAAGAGTCCAAGTGCCTCTGCATCCTCACCAACACTTGCTATCTTCTTTTAACAGTGGCCATCCTGATGGTATGAAGTGATAACTCATGTGGTTTTGATTTGCAATTCCCCAGTGATTAGATGTAGAACACCTTTCTATGTGTTTGTTGGCCATTTGTAAGCCTTTGCAGAAATCTCTACTCAAGTCCTTTGCCCATTTTTATAACAGGTGGTTTTGTTACTGTTGCTATTGAGTTGTAAAAGTTTCTTCTATATTCCAGATGTTAACCCCTTATCAGATACATGATTTGCAATGATCTTCCATTCCATAGGTTGTCTTTTCACTCTGTTTTTTGTTTTGTTTTGTTTTATATGACATGCAGATATTTTTAAAATTTGGGGTAGTCGACCTGTCTATGTTTGCTTTTGTTGCCTGTGCTTTTGGTGATATATCCAAGAAATAACTGTGAAATTCAATGAAGCTTTTCCTTTACGTTTTCTTCTAGGAATTTAAAAGTTTAAGCTCTTAGATTATAGGTCTTTAATTCGAGTTATTTTTTGCATATGGTATAAAGTAAGGGTCCTTATTTTTCATATGAATATCCAGTTTTCTCAACACCATTTGTTGAAGAGACTGTCATTTCCCCCTTGTGTAGTCCTGGCAGTCTTCTTGAAAAGGAACTTGGCCCATAAATGCAAGAGTTTGTTTCTGAGTTCTCTATTCTGTTCCATTAGTCTACATTATCTTTCTTTATGTCCATGCCATACCATCTTAATTACTGTTGCTTTGTTGTATGTTGTGAGATCAGGGAATGTGAGGGTTCAAACTCTGTTCTCATTAAGATACTGCTTAGGCTCCCTGGGGTCCTTTGAGATTCCACAGGAATTTTAAGATTTTCTTTTCATTTTCTGCAAAAAATGTCATTGGGATTTTTTTAAATGTTTATTTAATTTTGAGAGAGAGCAAATGAGCAGGGGAGGGTCAGAAAAACAGAAGGAGACAGAATCCCAAAACTATCAGCACAGAGCCTGATATGGCACTTGCACTCACAAACCGTGAGATCATAACTTGAGTCAAAATCAAGAGTCAGATGGTTAACCAACTGAACCACCTAGACACCCCTCTATTGGGATTTTGATAGGCTTGCACTGAATCTGTAAATTGCTTTGGGTAGAATGGTTATTTTAACAATGTTCAGCCTTCCAATCTACGGACCTGCGATGTCTTTCCATTTATGTTTTCTTTAGTTTCTTTCAGCAATGTTTAACAGTTTTCAGTGTACAAGTCTTCTCTTTCCTTGGTTAAGGTTCTTCCTGAGTATTTTATTATTTTTAAAGTAATCATAAATGGGACTGTTTTCTTAACTTCCATATGGGATTGTTCACTGTTGGTATTTAGAAGCACAACTAAGATTTTGTAGCCTGCAACTCTGCTGAATTTATCAATTCTACCAGTTTTTTGGTGGAATCTTTAGGGTTTCCTCTATAAAAGATCATGTCACCTATGAACAGAGATGCTTTTACTTCCTTTCCAATTTATCTGTTTTATTTCTTTTTCTTATGTAATTGCTCTGGCTACAGTCTCCAATACTGTGCTGAAGAGCAGTGGTGAGGGTGAGCGTTCTTGCTCCTGATCTTAGGGGAAGACCTCTCAGTAATTCTACGCTGAGTGTCATGTTTGCTGTGGGCTTTTCAGGTATGGCTTTGATTACGTTGCAAAGGTTTCCTTCTATTCCTAGGTAGTTGAGGGTTTTTAGGACAAAAGGGTTTTGAAATGCTTTTCTGCATCAACTGAGATAACCATGTGGTTTCTGTCCTTCATTTTCTTAATCAGAACCATTTTTACATTCCGGCTACAGATCCTACTTGGTCATGGTGTGTGATTTTTTTTTTTTTTTTTTTAATGGGTCTGTCTGGTTTTGGGATCAGGGTAATGCTGGCTTCAGAGAATGGGTTTGGAAGTATCCCCTCCTCTTCAATTCTTTGGGAAAAGTATAAAAAGGACTTGTGTTTGGTAGGATTCTCTGGTGAAAGCATTGAGGTACTATGCTTTTTTCTCTGCTGGGAGATTTTTGGTGCTTCAGTTGCTTCACTGGGTATTGGTCTGTTCAGGTTTCTTATGTCTTCATGATTCAGTCTTGGTAGGTTGTATGTTTCTAGGAATTTATCTATTTAAGTTACCCAGTCTGTTGAAATGTAATTGTTCATAGTTTGTTATAATCCTTTTTTATTTCTGTCTTATTAGTTCATCAGTGGTAATATCTTCTCTTTCATTTCTAATTTTAGCTCTTAGAGTATCCCTTCTTTTTGCTTATTAGTCTAGCTAAGGGTCTGACAATTTTGTTGATCTTTTTGAAATACCAACTCTCAGTCTCAATGGTTTTTTTCTATTGTTTTTCAATTCTCTGTTTCATTTATCTCTCTGCTAATCTTGGTAATTTCCTTCCTTCTGCTAACTTTGGGTTCAGGTTTTTTTTTTTTTTCTTTTTCTAGTATCTTGAGGCATAATGTTAGGTTGTTGATTTGAGATCTTTCTTCTTTTTAATGTAAGTATTAACTACTATAAACGTCCCTTTCCTACTGCTTTTGCTGCATCCCATAGGTTTTGGTATATTGTGTTTTCATTCTCATTTGTCTCCTGATTATTTTCTAAATTCCCTGTGACTTCTTTGGCCCATTGTTGTTTAAAAGTGTGTTAATGTTTAATTCCCACCTATTTGTGGATTTTCCTGTTTTCCTTCTGCTATTGATTTCTAGGTTCATTTCACTGTGGTCAGAGAAGATACTTTGTATGACTTAAACTTGTTAAGGCTTGTTTTGTGGCCTAACACGGGATCTACATTGAAGAACGTTCCACGTGCACTTGAGAAGATTATGTAAGCTACTATTGTTGGGTGGAGAATTATATACTTTGGAAGGTCCAATTGGTCTATAATGTTTTAAGTCCTCTGCTTCCTTAGTGACTTTCTGGCTGGTTACTTTATTTACAACTGAAAGTGGGATATCAAGTCTTCTACTATTATTATGTTGCTTTCTAGTTCTCCCTTCAGTTCTGTCAGCGATTACCTCATATATTTGGGAAGGAATTTTAGTAATAATACAAAGAGGCTGAAGTCAAAATATTTTCCCTAAGAAAAAGACTGAATATAATAAGGAATAAAAAGACAGAAGGATAGATACAAAAATAATAGGATTTGGTGGGTTTTATTAACTCCATTCTATTTTTGTAATTTAACAAAAGTTTAATAATGAATAGGGGTTCCCTTAGCTATAATTATAAAACAAAAAAGTTTTTTAAGAGCTACATCAAATACAGTATTATAAACTAATTTATGAGCTAATGACTTTTTCATCTTGTGTCTGAGATTTTATAAATTATAAAAGACTAAGAAGTAGGACAAATAACTTTTAATTTGTTTATTTTTTAAGTGTTTTTTATTCTTGAGAGAGAGAGAGAGAGAGAGCGAGCGAGTGCATGAGCAAGGGAGGGGTAGAGCGAGAGAGGGAGACACAGAATCTGAAGCAGACTCCGGGCTCAAAGCCGTCAACACAGAACCCGACACGGGGCTCAAACTCACAAGCCGTGAGATCATGACCCGAGCTGAAGTCAGATGCTTTAACCAACTGAGCCACCCAGGTGCCCCTTAATTTCTGTTTTAAGTCTTTGTTTCTTTAAGGATATGATAACTTCATCTTCATCTTAGATTAGCAGGATTTCAATATTCAAAGCTTTCAGTATCAGGCCTGCCTGAACAATCCAGGCAAATCAGGAAACAGCTGTGTCCTCTCAGTCTTCATACTTTCTCCCCAATTTAGATATGATTAATTTTATTAATTATAGAAAAGGTCATTATAATGTCAAAGCAATTTACTCGTAGTTTTTCATATATTTTTGTATGAAAACCACATTCAATTACCACTCCTACAACTGGTGGGCCTCACATCAAACTAGTTAAGCAATAAAAACTTTTTGAAAAATGTTTATTTATTTATTTCAAGAGAGAAATAGTGTGTGCAAATGGAGGAGGAGGGGGGAGGTTGAGAGAGAGAGAGAGAGAGAGAGAGAGAGAGAGAGAGAGAG